>NW_026712297.1:0-290000 GCF_030504385.1 Musca domestica | reverse complement strand
AGACAATGTCGTAGACCACCCATGTTTGTGCCACTCCGTTTAACACATTGAGTGTTTTATTATTATGATGTCGTTGTTGTTTATTTTATCTTCCGCAATCCATAGAGGCCATAGAGCTTTGCCGGTAGGCGGTATCTTGTGTACCACAACACAGATGGCTATGTAAAATTAGACCTCATTTCAGCCAAGTGTTAATTACTTGTCACAGATGAATGTAAGAGACTGCGTTGCGCATTGTGGAACACCCAGTAAACCTGGGCGAAATGTCATTATTGCCAGCAACAGCTACAAAAGTCATACCAAACGAAGAAACGGCAAGGAACCGCTATGAGATTTGTGGCGTGCCAGTGGCATTACTCCATAACTTTGCATATTCAGACCACTTCAGTGACAGCTGATAGACTGAGTGGCTGGCTGGCAGTCCATTTCAACCTCCAAATGTTGTGGCTTCGCTAAGGAAGCTAGCCAATCATGTAGATGATGACGCAGTTAACTGACAAAGATGCTGCTGATGATTGTTTTTGTTTTCAGAAATTTATTATAAGCATGTTAATTAAATCAATATGTTTACCTATAAAAGCCTCCAACATGGCAAACAGGAGTAGTAATGGTAGTCTTGACATGGTCATTGATGTTGATGATGATGATGATGTTGTAAACTTGGTCAAATGTTCGATGGCATGGACGACCACACACGAAGCACTCTCCCGTTGGAGGAAGGGGGAGGGAGGAGGGGGAAAATTGAAAACTAATGTGGAATTTCTTCCCACAGAAGTTGATGTGGTACCATTGATGTTTAAAGCTCTCCAATGTTCCCAGAAAAATTGACAAGTTTGTTGCTTAAGTCTTTTGTTTGATTGCTAATGGCTGACTTAGATTTTCATGCCCGAAATCATCTAAGAGTGCAAATCAAGAGGGGAAAGCATTCGGATGGCTACACAAAAACAAGTTGTTATACCCTCCACCTTGGAAAGGAGGGTATATTAACTTTGTCATTCCGTTTGTAACTCCTCGAAATACTCATGTCAGACCCAACAAAGTATATATATTCTTGATCAGCGTAAAATTCTAAGTCGATTTAGCCCGTCCGTCTGTCTGTCCGTCTGTCTGTCTGTTGTAATCACGCAATCTTTCGAGCGAATTGAGATAGATGGCTAAAATTTTGCACACATGTTTATTTTTCCAGTAGGCAGGTTATGTTCGTAAATGGGCCATGTAGGTCCACATTTTCATATAGCCCCATATAACGGTATCTCCCGATATTCGGTATTTTGATGATTTTAGCGACCTTTTTCCCGGAAGTAATTTAAAATTTGGTACTTGAAGTTCAAAACGAATACAACACCCTAAGACAGAAAATTGTCTGTGCAGGTCCACGTCTTCGTATAGCCCCCATATAACGGTACCCCCCATATTCGGTATTTTGATGATTTTAGCGACATTATACACGGGAATATTTTCAAATTTGGTACTTTAAGTTCAAAACAAATACAACACCCTAAGACAGAAAATTGTCTGTGCGGGTCCAGGTCTTCGTATAGGCCCCATATAACGGTACCTCCCGATATTCGGTATTTTGATTATTTTAGCGACCTTTTTCCCGGAAGTAATTTAAAATTTGGTATTTGAAATTCAAAACGGATACAACACCCTAAGACAGAAAATTGTCTGTGCAGGTCCACGTCTTCGAATAGCCCCCATATAACGGTACCTCCCTATATTCTGTATTTTGATGATTTTAGCGACATTATTCACCGGAATTGTTTCAAAATTGGTATTTGAAGTTCGTAATGAATACTACAGTCTAAGATAGAAAATTGTCTATGCTGGTCCAGGTCTTCGTATAGCCCCCATATAACGGTACCTCCCTATATTCGGTATTTTGACGATTTTAGGTACAATACCCCCCGAAATTGTTTGAGATGTGGTATTTGAAGTTCGTAACGGATGCTACAGCCTGTGACAGAAAATTGTCTGTGCGGGTCCAGGTCTTCGTATAGGCCCCATATAACGGTATCTCCCGATATTCGGTATTTTGATGATTTTAGCGACCTTTTTCCCGGAAGTAATTTAAAATTTGGTACTTGAAGTTCAAAACGAATACAACACCCTAAGACAGAAAATTGTCTGTGCAGGTCCACGTCTTCGTATAGCCCCCATATAACGGTACCCCCCATATTCGGTATTTTGATGATTTTAGCGACATTATACACGGGAATTTTTTCAAATTTGGTACTTTAAGTTCAAAACAAATACAACACCCTAAGACAGAAAATTGTCTGTGCGGGTCCAGGTCTTCGTATAGGCCCCATATAACGGTACCTCCCGATATTCGGTATTTTGATTATTTTAGCGACCTTTTTCCCGGAAGTAATTTAAAATTTGGTATTTGAAATTCAAAACGGATACAACACCCTAAGACAGAAAATTGTCTGTGCAGGTCCACGTCTTCGAATAGCCCCCATATAACGGTACCTCCCTATATTCTGTATTTTGATGATTTTAGCGACATTATTCACCGGAATTGTTTCAAAATTGGTATTTGAAGTTCGTAATGAATACTACAGTCTAAGATAGAAAATTGTCTATGCTGGTCCAGGTCTTCGTATAGCCCCCATATAACGGTACCTCCCTATATTCGGTATTTTGACGATTTTAGGTACAATACCCCCCGAAATTGTTTGAGATGTGGTATTTGAAGTTCGTAACGGATGCTACAGCCTGTGACAGAAAATTGTCTATGCTGGACCAGATCTTCCCACAGCTCCAATTTAACGGCACCTCCTTATATACGATATTTTTATGATTTTAGCTACATTTTTTTTCACGGATTTGTTTAAAAATCGGTGTCTGTGGGTCATAATGGGTTTCAGCTTCGGTGGCACCTTTTATTTCAAGTTTCGATTTTGAATATGGTAATGGCTGATGACAAACAATGCCTATGTATGTCCACGTCGTATAGACCCCAATATAACGGCTATATTCGGTATTTTTAAAATTTTTAACAGATTTTTGTAAGGATTTTATTTTTGAAAATTTCCAAATTCATTGCAAATGGTGGAGGGTATTAAAAGTTCGGCCCGGCCGAACTTACTGCTTTTTAACTTTTTTTTTTTTTTTTTTTTTGAGAAACAATTTAATACCATAATAAGCACCTTAATTAGAAAATTAGAAACGAAACGAAATGAAAGAAATCGAAATAGAAACTTGTTCTCAGACGCCCAACTAGATGTGTTCACATGTTTTCTGTTTGTTTTTTTTTCTGACTATTGATTGATTTGTTTTAATTTATTTCTCTATTTTTTTTTTTATCTTTTGCTTGCATTTGGATGCAATCAAGAAATTTTGAAGCCAAGAATAGCTTTATGGATATTAAATAATTGGCAATCAATCAATTTTGTTATTTGTTTAGATGTGATGTGATTTTTTTTTTGTTTCAAAATTTTATATCTGTGTGCCAAATATATTTATTGTTTCAAATTAAACATCTTTTCCATAATTAATTTTAATAACACATCACCAACCATGATTAGGTTACTTAAAATATTCCTCTGTGCCATGTGCACAACAAGAATAACCTTGAGATGGAAGCATAAGTTTTTGATTAAAAAACTACGAAATTACGATTTTAGTGATTTATTCTTAGAAATGATGGGAAAAGGGTGGAGTTTTAAATAAATTATTAAAATAATTGCTATTTTTGGTTTTGGTATACTTTTGAGTTTCAAAAAAAAAAAATGATACACGTGTATCAAAAGAATTTTGTGCAAATAGACATTAATTATTTTATAAATAATATTTTAAAAAATCGCGTTTTACGTCCGAAAATATTTAAAGAAAAAATTAAAAAAATCCCATTTTTAAGGACCAAAAATTCATGTTTTTCAGGTCTGAAAATATTTTAAGGAAAAAATTAAAAAAAATCCAATTTTAAGGACTAAAAATTCAAATTTTTCAGGTCTGAAAATATTTAAAGAAAAACATTTTAAAAGTCCACGTTTGAAGATCTGGAAATATATTCAAAAAAAAAAAAAAAAAAAACAAGGGAACTAATAAGAATTTGTGGCTCTTTCCGAAACCTAGGTATTCCCCGGCCTTTCCCCCCGGTAAATATTACCATCGTTCTCCACTAATAAACAAACGTTGTTTTTTTAGAAAAAAAAAAATAATTGGATTATGTCTGACCATTTTGCAACAACAAAATACTATGATATGTCGAACAAACAAGCCAAAACTGTTCAAATAAAATGTTTTCAAATTCCACATGGACAGAAAAAGATTTTGAAATATTATTTAAAAAAAAATTAAAAATAATTTCTTAAAAATCCATTTTTATGGGCCTGGAAAGATTTTCAAAATAATATTTTAAAATTTGTTTAAAATAATATTTTAAAAATCAACGTTTATAGGCTTTGATATATTTTCAAATTAATATTTAATTTTTTTATATAAAATTTTAAAAATCCACTTTTATAGGCTTTGATATACTTTCAAAATAGTGTTTAAAAAATAGGTATGGAGATATTTAAAGAATAATAGTTAAAAAATAGAATATTTTGTGTCTGGAAACATTTTCAAAAAAATATTTAAAAAATCCACGTTTGTAGGCCTGGAAATATTTTGAAAATATAATTTAAGAAATCTTGGAAATATTTTGAAAATACAATTTAAGAAATCCTGGAAATATTTTAAAAATATAATTTAAAAAATCTTGGAAATATTTTGAAAATAATTAAAATTAGAAATCCACGTCTGCAATATTTTCAAAAAAAAAAAATATTTAAAAAATCCACGTTTGTAGGCCTGGAAATATTTTGAAAATATAATTTAAGAAATCCTGGAAATATTTTGAAAATATAATTTAAGAAATCTTGGAAATATTTTGAAAATGATTAAAATTAGAAATCCACATTCTAAGGTCTGCAATATTTTCAAAAAAAAAAAAATATTTAAAAAATCCACGTTTGTAGGCCTGGAAATATTTTGAAAATATGATTTAAGAAATCCTGGAAATATTTTGAAAATATAATTTAAAAAATCTTGGAAATATTTTGAAAATAATTAAAATTAGAAATCCACGTCTGCAATATTCTCAAAAAAAATATTTAAAAAATCCACGTTTGTAGGCCTGGAAATATCTTGAAAATATAATTTAAGTAATCCTGGAAATATTTTGAAAATATAATTTAAGAAATCTTGGAAATATTTTGAAAATATAATTAAAGAAATCCTGGAAATATTTTGAAAATAATTAAAATTAGAAATCCACGTCTGCAATATTTTCAAAAAAAAAATATTTAAAAAATCCACGTTTGTAGGCCTGGAAATATTTTGAAAATTATTAAAATTAGAAATTCACGTTCTAAGGTCTGCAATATTTTCAAAAAAATATTTTAAAAATCCACGTTTGTAGGTCTGGAAATATTTTCAATATAATATTTTAAAAGTCCACGTTTATAACCCTGGTAATATTTTCACAATATTATTTCAAAAATTCACTTTTAAAAATCAAAAAACATTTTCAAAATAATATTTCAAAAATCCATGTTCTTATTTTCAAAATAATTTTTAAAAAAATCCACGATTTTTGGTCTGCAAATATTTAAACTTATTATTATAGAAATCCACGTTTATAGGCCTTGAAATATTTTTAAATTATTTTTTCTTCGAAATCCACGTTCTTAGACCTTGAAATATTTTTAAAATAATATATTTAAAATTCTACATTCTTAGGTCTAGAAATACTTTTAATAAAATTTTTAAAAATCCCGGATTTTAGTTCTAGAAATATTTTCAAAATAATTTTTAAAAAAATGCTAGAATTTAGATCAAGAAATATTTTCAAAATAATTGTTGAAAAAAACCTGGATTTTAAGTCTGGAAATTTAAAAAAAAAAAATAAAAAATCAAAGATCTTAAACCTGGAAATATTTTGAAAAATCCACGTTTTTAGGTCTGGAACTATGTTCAAAGTAATTTCGAAAAAAATCCAGGATTTTAGGTCTGAAAATATTTTCAAAATAATCTTAATCAAGTAAACAAGCAGTAAGTTCGGCCGGGCCGAGCGTTGAATGCCTTCCACTATTTGGAAGAAATTTTCAAAAAATAAAAAAATCCATTGAAAATACTGCTAAAATCATAAAAAATATCGAATATAGTAAGTTACCGTTATACTGGGGTCTTTTCAAATACAAAACAACTCCGGCGAATAATGTCTCAAAAACATCAAAATACTGAATATAGGAAGTTACCGATATTTAGAGGCTATATAAAGACCAGGACCAGCCTAGACAATTTTCTATCATATATTGAAGTACCTCTTAAGAATATCAAATACGAAATTTGAAACTATTCCGGAAAATAATGTAGCTGAAATCAGCGTATATGCGGATGTACCGTTACATGGCGGCTATACGAAGACCTGAACCTGCATAGACAATTTTATTGTCATAGACTGTAGTACTCATTGGGAATGTCAAATACGAAATTTGAAACAAAGCTGAGGAATAATGTCGCTGAAATCATCAAAATACCGAATATAGGGAGGTACACTTATATGGAAGCCATAACTAAACGTGGAGCCATGTAGCCCATTTTCAAAAAAAAAAAAAGTCCTGCAGACGAAACAATATACTATGGTGGAGGATATAAAAAATCGAATATTCAAAGTCTGGAAATATTTAAAAATAATATTTTAAAAATCCACGTTTATAAGTTTGAACATTTTTGGGTATGGATAGAAAATATGCCGAAAATTTGTTATGAAGAAAACCTCTCCAAAATGATCTAAATAAATATTCTTCCTCCATAACCACTATTTACATAATGCTCCCATGAATCTTTTTTTTATATATTTTTTTTTTGCATCTTGTTAACATTTGGGAGTTCCCTTGTTCTCAGCTCTGACCAGCATCACGCGATATTTTCATCCAATATTGAATCACTTGAAATGAGATTCAAGTGAAAAAAATAAAACTTAAATGTTAACATTGTTTTAATCTCATAAAATTATAATAGATCCGGTCTGGCATCATTAGCTGCAGCTTAGAAGAAGCGAGCAGCAACAACCGCAACAGCCAGACCATTTGGATGTGACTTTTTCATTGTGTCGGAGACAGACACGGCTAATGTTACAATTCCAATCACTTTGTAATTCCCTTTTTTGATATTTTGCTCAACGATGTATTGTATGTTAATTGTTTAAGCTGGCGATAATCTCTTTAAGCTGCTGCTATGTTGTTGTTGTAATGGATTTTTTTATAAATAAAGTGAATTACAGTAAAGGTCATTTGTAATTGATATCGGTGGTGATACACGGTGAGGGAAGTCATGTGGAGGCAATGGGGATTTGGTAACAGGCCATAAGAGGTGATTTTTAAAAAAAAAAAAAATATTTTTGTTCAGAAGACCCATCCGACATCGATTTTTTCAAAATATTTTTTATGAAGCATTATCGACGGTGAATTTTATAAAAAAAATCATAAAGATCCATCAAAAGTCAATTTATAAAAAAAAAATATTTTAGAAATATTTGAGGATTAAAAAAAATCATTAAATGGGGATTTGGTAACAGGGCATTGGAGGTGATTTTGTAAAAAAAAATTTTCCAGAAGACCTATCCGACATCGATTTTTTCAAAATATTTTTATGAAGCATTATCGATGGTGAATTTTATAAAAAAAAAATCATAAAGATCCATCAAAATTCAATTTTTAAAAAAAAAAATTATTTTAGAAATATTTGAGGATTTTCAATCATTTAAAGGTATTTTTGAAAAAAAAAAAATTATCAAAACTTGGAATTTTTAAAAATATTTCCTTGGAAAATTCCTCGAATGTATATTTAATTTTTTTTTTTTTCAATCAGGCTCATTTTTTAAGCAGTTTATTGACGAATATTTTTTTTTAATATATTTTTTGAAACAGCGCCAATATTGAGTTAAATTTATATATTTTTTTCAAATAGCTCTTTTGTACGTAGATTTAAAAAAAGTCAACCTGATCCATCAAAAAACGAAATACTTAGGACACGAATGTTGTTAGCATCATTTTTTAATTATTTTCTAAAATATTGAATACTTTTAAAAAAATATATATTTTTTTCAACCGAGCCATCATGCGTAATATTTTTTGATATTTTTTTAATTTGTACAAAGATTAAAAAAAAAATATTTTTCTCAATTTGCGCCATCAAAAAACAAAAGACTTAAGACACGAACTTTGTAAGTATCAATCCCTAACAATTTTTTTCTTAAATCTTATCTAAATTTTCCATTGTTTTCCATAATTGTTACAGCTCCAACAATTCGTTCTCAGCCAATAAAAAATATTCTTTTTCATTATCATTATTTTATTCTAGTTTTATTGTGAAATCAATTATAAAGTTTTCTTTGTTAAAGTCGTTTTTTCTTCACTGTAATAAAGTAATTTAAATGTCCCACACCAATAAGAACGAATCACGCCAAGTGACGTACGTCCGTACGTACTGTGCTACTCATAGATCAACTTGCAATCACTTGGCTTGGAAAACCCCTAATTACAAAAAATTATATCATAAAAAAAAGATAATTATTGCACACTCACTGTAATATTAAATTAATTAAATTGGATGGATGCATGAAAGCGTTGGAAGTAAGGTGGACGAATATCGAGGGTGAGAAATTGAAATCGGGTGTGGAAAATAAGACCAGATTGGATTTGTGGATGGATGAAATGGGATTTCATAAAAATTATTTTGGAAACGCCATCTGCTTAATTGGTAATTTTTAAAATGTCATTTAAAAATCAGAATATTATATTACAGATGTAGATTTTTTAAAATATTTTCTTTGAGATTTATGGATTTTTTCTTTGAATTATTTTTCAAGCAGAAGCCAAAGTCGAGAATTTAAAAAAATGAGATTTGAGAATTTTTTAAATTGTTATTTAAGGAAAGGCGTGGATTTTTTTTTTAAAAAATAAGAGTATTTTTTGTATTTATACCCTACAACACTATGTGTTGGGGGTATTATAAGTTTGATTGGGCCAGAATGTATGTAACACCTCGAAATATTGGTTTCCCATATAGGAAAGTATATATGGATCTTCCTAGCTCGCCGAGCTGAGTCGATCTAGCTATGTATGTCCGTCCGTCCGTCTGTCCGTCTGTCCGTCTGTCCATGTTAATTTGTAATCACTCTACAGGTCGCGATTATAGCCCGATCTTCACGAAATTTAGAATGTAGTTGGGGTTAAGGTCAGAATAGAACCCTATTTCTTTTGGAGATGATCGCATAATATTTAGGGGTTGATATGGACCAACAACTGAACAATTTCCTGATTTTGCAGTTGCTCTACAGGTCGCAATTATAGACCAATCGACGCGGAATTGCGCATGTAGCTAGAGTTTAGGGCGGGGAAGAAGCCTACCAATTTGGGTGGTCATCGGATAGTATTTAGCGGGTAAAATAGACCATATCTTTTGTGTTGAAAAAAATCAAAATTTTTCATTAAACCGCGAATATTTTAAATCCCGGCGAAATCAAAAGCCATGACAAGGTTACCTCTGATCTTTACATTGATGTTAACATCCATCAAATCGGATATATATCAAAATATGTGCGATATATATGTCTATCAAAGAAGATATGCTTGAAAAATCTCTTATATGTCGAGAACGGCTGAACTGATTTCGACAGTTCTCATTAATTCAGAATGGTCTCTTGGCAGAAAAGAAAAAACGTCTAAAAAAATCGCATAAAAATATCTCTCTAAAGATGAAAATATTGATTTTGTAAAATTTTCTCATATTTTTTCAATTTTGTCATATTTTTGGCATATTTTAATTTTGAATTAAACATTTGGTAATATTTCTACAGCTAACAAAACTAAGTAGTTAGGATATCAGTTTATCATATACAGATCGCATTTATGGTCCGATCCTTATGAAATTTTGCATGGGGATAAGATGAGGGTCAGAATAGAAGCCTACTCTTTTTGGAGATAATCGCCATATATTTAGGGGTTGAAATGGACAAAAAAACTGCAAAATTTTCAGCAAGCCGTAATTATCGTCCGATCGCATTTGAATGGAGGTGACCGGACATTGCAAAAGCCAAATAGTTTTGGATGGCCATCCAAAAATATTCAATGTGTGAAATAGTTTGCCAACTTTTGTAGACAAAATACGAAAATATCCATTCCAGTGTCTTTTTGGAGAATTCACAAATACAGGAAAGACGCACTTCTGGCTATTTCGTTAAGGCTGATTTCGTTGAAAAATATAGTCAAGTGTCTGTATCTCACATAGATGCGTTTCAGTCAAAAACCAATAATAAATGTTAATCTTTTGCCACTTCTGAGAGATTATAGGTCTTTGGGAAATATTGGTTCCAGATCTAGGAAGGCCATTTAAATGCAACATCTACCAATAAATTGGGAATGAGGAAATTAGTTTAAGTTGCTATTATTCGAAAATTAGAGAACGGAACCTGATGGTTTTCTTTTTTTTTTCTTGTGGAATTCTTTCGAGTATATGGCCTATATAAACTGTATCATTTATTATAGTGTTGTAGGGTATTCAACGGTCGGCCCCGCTCGACTGTAACCTTTGCTTACTTGTTTTTATTTGACGTGGATTATTTATAAAAATATTTGTTGAGCAAGTCATTAGACATAGAATTAAAATATGAATTTTTATGAAGAATTTTTGGTGCCAAAGCTTAATAACAGATTTTTAAGAGACGTGAAATTTTTTAAAGTTTTATTTTAAGAAATTCATTCGAAGTGGATTTTTTTGTATAAATATTAGACGTGGATATTTTACAGAAATATGTTTAAAGATATTTATTAGACGTGCTTTTTTTATAAATTCATATTTTCAAGAATTCCATTTCGAGGTGCCCAGTAAAAGAGGAATTAAAAAAAATTAAGAGATTTTGTTTTTTTTTTCAAAGAATTATTCAAATACCTGGATTTTTTATGGAAATATTTTTTCACAACAATATTTTTAAGAAGTTTATTAGACGTGAATTATTTATAGAAATATTTTTTAAGAAGTTTGTTAAATAGGATTATTTATATGAGACGTGGATTTTTTAAAAATATTTTTAAAAGGTCCATATATATTTTTTTAAAAATGCGCAACAAATGTGGATTTTTTAAAAATATTTTTAAGAGGTCCATATATGCATTTTTTTAGGATGTGCAACAAATTCTTTTTTATTTTTAAGATGTTAAATAGAAGTGAATTTTTTTGAAAAAATATATTTTTTGTAATGTCCAATAGACGTGATTTTTTTAAAAATATTATTAAGAGGTCCAATAGTTGTGGATTTAAATAAAATATTTTGAAGAGGTTCATTTGACGTGGAGTTTTTATAGAAATGTTTTTAAAGAGGTCCATTAGACAAGGTGTCTAGTAAACGTGGATTTTTTAAAAATATTTTTAAGAGGTCCATTAAACCTGAATTAAAAAAAATGTTTTTAAGAAATCCAATAGATTTGTATTAAAAAAAAATAAAGAAATTTTATAGAAATATTTCTAAGAGGCAATTAGAACGTAATTTTTAATGGATATAAAAATATATATTTTTTAAGATGTTCATTTGACGTGGATTTTTTACAAAATATTTTTTCATGAGGCCCATTAGACAATGTGTCCAGTAGAGGGATTTTTTAATAATATTTTTTAAAAAAAAATTTTAAAAAAAATATCTTTAAGAGGTCTAATATATGTGGATTTAGAAAAAAAAATATTTTTTTTGGTGATGTCCAGTAGATGAGATTTTAAAAAATTTAAGGTAAGGAGTTTAATATAAAATGAGTTAAATAAAAAAAAATGTTTGAAGGATTTCGTTGTGAATACTAAAAAAATGTTTTTTGAGGGTTGCTTCCGTCGTGAATTTATATATATATATAATATTCATAAAAATACAGTGTTTGAAGAGGCCATTAAATTTGAATTTATAAAAAATTATTTTTCAGGCGAGCTCATCAATCGTGAAGTTTAAAAAATGCTTCTCAAGCAGCTCGATAAAACGTGAATTTATTAAAAATATTTTTGGATTATATTTTTAAAAAAATATTTCCCCGAACCGACTAATGAACTGTGGGCTTTTTAAAATAAGTTTTTCAAGCGTCCATTATTTTGTTTTATTTTTACAAGCAGACCCATCAAATGTGGATTTCTAAGAACATTATTCCAATTAGGTCCTTCAACCTCGAACTCTTTGAAAATATTTTTCCATTCAGGTCCTTCCAATGAGAATACTTTTAAAGTATTTCTTTTAAGCAGATCCTTTGAATGCATTTTTTTTAAATACTTTCTTCATGCATACTCATGAAACACGAAAAATATATTTTAAGGCCAGACTTGTGGTTGTTTGGAAATTTGTTCGTTTTGTTTCAAAATATCATAACAAATGATATTTGTTCAAAAATTTGTCACACCATTAGTATCTGTTACATAAAAATATCGAGAGAAAAAAATATAAGAAAACAATATTCATAAGGGAGTATCAATTTAAGTCTTGTATGATATCCAAACGAAGGTACACGTGGAGGCATGATGCCAAATAAAAAATCGTACACAAATAAAAAAATCTTAAAAAAAAGAACTACAAAAAATGTATAGACAATATAAGGTTAAAATTTTTGGCATGACAACTAATAGAAATTTTGAAAAATGTAAAAATATAAATAAAGTCCGATCATTGTGGTACCAGGGAAAAAATTAAAACGAAAACTAACAATTTTTAATACTAAAAATAACTCCTTCATTTTTTTTAACGACCCTCTCCACAATATATTATGTGGTAAAAATTGTAATCTCATATTTTACTGTATTTATTGAAATCCCAATCATAATAAATATTTAAAAACTTTTATATAAATGGAATTTCTCATTCAAATATATTTCCTATGAAAAGATTGATAAAATTCTGACTGAGCCCATAAAAGAAATTTTTACGAAAATTTTTGCTAGTTTTTTTATGAAAAAATTAATTTTTTACTCGTTTTCACCTTATCCTTTTATCCTGGTTACATCGTTCTCCAACACTCCAAAAACATATACCCTTTCCAAAGAATTCATTCTTTGCCCTCATATGCTCTACACACACCTTCATTCCTTTCCAGCTCCAATTTCGTTCCTTTTTTTGCTGCCTTATTAAATGATCCCCGCTGCAGTGTTGAATTCCTTTTGTTTTGTCTGATTTCATTGCTCTTGATTTTATCATAATGCCAAAATCTTCGGTTGGTGTCAGTGTCAGTAGCACAGCGGGAGAGATCTGCTTACAGTCACCACCGTCACCGTCACCATCGACAACGACGACAACAATACCAATTTTTTGGCAACAAAAACACAATCATACATAATTTAATAACGAACACAGTTCAAGTCAAGTTCGTCGTCATTTTTTTTTTTTTTTTTTTTTTTTTTTTTTTTGGTACTTGACTTGCTCTGGTTTGGGCTGAAGATGAAAACACCCTCAACAAGGGTGATATGGTTTGGATTTGAGTTGAAAATACCCTATAGAGGGTATTGGAGAAGAACCGAAGGTCTTTTTTAATTCTTTTTGAACATGTATCCAGGCTATTGACAGGGAATTTTAAAAATGTTTTAGAAATAATTTTGAAGCCAATAAGAGTGATTTTTTTAAATGTTTTACAAAATATTCCAGGCCAATAGATACTGATATTTTAGAAAATATTTCCAGGCCAATAGACACTGATATTTTGGAAGATTATAGATTATAGAAGATATTCAAGGATTTGTATGGCTATATAAATTTTTTAAATATATTTTTTGAGGATATTTACTGGACTGGACTGGACTTGGACTGGATTTAAGATTATTTAAGAATGTTTGAAATCCAAAAAACGTGGATATTTAAAGTCCAATTAACGTGAATTTTAAATAATTTTCCAGCGCATTTAAAGTCCAATAAACGTGGATTGTTTAAATATTATTTCAGAACATTTAAAGCCCAATTAACGTGGATATTTTTAATAATTTTCCAGAATATTTAAAGTCCAATTAACGTGGATTTTGAAATAATTTTCCAGAATATTTAAAGTCCAATTAACGTGGATTTTTAAATAGTTTTTCCTGGACATTTAAAGTCCAATATTTTTTCTCGGCATTTTTAAATAATTTTTCTAGGATATTAAAGTCCAATATTTTTTCTCGGGATTTTTAAAGGTCTTAAATAGTGGATTTTTAAAATATTTTTTCAGGACATTTAAAGCCCAATAAATGTGGATTTTTAAATCATTTTTTTTTTAAAATTTTTCAATTTTTCAATTTTTAAATCGTGGATTTTTTAAATATTTTTCACGGGATTTTTAAAGATCTTAAATCGTGGATTTTATAAATATTTTTCTCGTGATTTTTAAAGGCCTTAGATCGTGGATTCTTTAAATATTTTTGGATTGTTTAAATATTTTTTTCAGAACATTTAAAGCCCAATAAACGTGGATATTTTTAATAATTTTCCAGAATATTTAAAGTCCAATTAACGTGGATTTTGAAATAATTTTCCAGAATATTTAAAGTCCAATTAACGTGGATTTTTAAATAATTTTTCCAGGACATTTAAAGTCCAATATTTTTTCTCGGGATTTTTAAATAATTTTTCTAGGATATTAATGTCCAATATTTTTTCTCGGGATTTTTAAAGGTCTTAAAACGTGGATTTTTTAAATATTTTTTCAGGACAATTAAAGCCCAATAAACTTGGATTTTTTAAATAATTGGTCAAGGATATTTAAAGTCCAATTTCTCCAGGATATGTTAATTCCAATCAAAGTTGATTTCTTAAATAATTTTTCCAGGATATTTAAAGTTTAACAAACGTGGATTTTTAAAATAATTTTTGCAGGACAATTAAAAGGTCTTAAAACGTAGATTTTAATATTATTTTTCAACAAACGTGGATTTTTAAAATAATTTTTGCAGGACAATTAAAAGGTCTTAAAACGTAGATTTTAATATTATTTTTCAACAAACGTGGATTTTTAAAATAATTTTGCAGGATATTTAAAGTCCAAAAAACGTGGATTTTTAAAATAATTTTTCCAGGACTATTAAAAGGTCTTAAAACGCAGATTTTTAAAATAATTTTTGCAGGACTATTGAAAGGTCTTAAAACGTAGATTTATTGAAAGGTTTTAAAACGTAGATTTATAAAGTAATTTTTGCAGGACTATTGAAAGGTCTTAAAACGTAGATTTATTGAAAGGTTTTAAAACGTAGATTTATAAAGTAATTTTTGCAGGACTATTGAAAGGTCTTAAAACGTAAATTTTTAAAATAATTTTTCCAGGTCTATTAAAAGGTCTTAAAACGTAGATTTTTAAAAATATTTCTGCAGGACTATTGAAAGGTCTTAAAACGTAGATTTTTAAATTAATTTTTGCAGGACTATTGAAAAGTCTTAAAAAGTAGATTATTAAAATAATTTTTCCAGGACTTTTAAAAGGTCTTAAAACGTAGGTTTTTTAAATTAATTTTGCAGGACTATTGAAAGGTCTTAAGACGTAGATTTTAAAATCATTTTTCCAGGATATTTAAACTCCAAAAACAATTATTTTTTATTATTTTTCCAGTGTAATTTAAAGGTCTTTTAAGGTGGATTTTTAATATTTTTTTCGAGAACATTCTGAAACCTCTAAAACTGGATTTTTTAAGTATTTTTCGGAGAACATTGTAAGGCCTCTAAATGTAGAGTTTTTAAATATTTTTTTCGAAAACATTTTAACAGTCCTAAACTTGTTTTTTTTTTTTTGGAAACTATTGAAAGATTGAATATTGTAGATTTTTAAAATATTTTTCAATAATATTTTAAGGCCTATAAAAATGGATTTTTTAATACATTTTTTAAAAACATTTTGAGGCCTTTAGTCATGGATTTTTTAACATTTTTTGAGAACATTTATAGGGCTCTAAACATGATTTTTTAAATATTTTAAACCTTTTTAAATATTTTTGAGAACATTTTAAGGCTTTTTAAGATGGATTTTTTGAAAATTTGGATTTTTCAGATTCCTCCAAGGCCTCCAAACGTGGATTTGTAAGTATTTTAAGGCCTTTAAACAAGATTTTTAAATTCTCTTTCGAGGACATTCAAGTGCCTGAAAAAATGGATTTTTTAAATTTTTTTCTAAAACATTTTAAAGTATCTAAAAGTGGATTTTTTAAATAATTTTCCAAAAATATTTAAAATTTTAATAATGTTCCAGTGGATGGTAGCGTGTCTATAAATTTCCGTATATGTCTGCAATTTATTTTTTAAAATTTATAACTCACAAAGATCAAAATTTAACAAACCATCCAAAAAAAATGACTGAGGCCCAAATAAATTTCCATTTTCGAAAAGGTTAATCAATTGTGGTCACCAAGGCATAACCGAAAAATTGCCAAAAAACAAATTGAAAATGACAAGAGCAAAAGCAGCCACAAGACAGAGGCGATTATCTAGATCAATGGCAAAGCAGAACATTGGCCAACAAAGCGACAAATTTTTAAAGTCATCACATTTATCATTAATTTTTGAAAAGAAAAAATACGTGAAGGTGTCTCCATCCTTTTGCTGGACCCTGGAAAGGCGATCTCATTTGCAGGATTTACGTAAAATAATAATAAAAAATCAATTTGAGTGCAGAAAAAAATTTTTATGTTGGAATGTTTTGCATTTCAAAATATTGCAGTCAATAAAACATGTTCCTTACACGCACCCCCACTGCCGATCTCAAGACAGCCATATTTGTGGCATGAAACAAATGAAATGCCTGAATCAACCCAAACAAAAATTTGTCTCAATTTCAAAAAATGTTTCGATTTTAACCTTTTGTCGTGAACATAAATTTCTTGTTTTTACGCAATCATCCCCCCTCAGCATTCGAGACAAATGGTCACAAAAAGAAGACACTTCAGGAACCAGCAACAAATATTCCATGTTCTGCGAGGAGAACAATAAAAATTTTTGAGATTGAAAAGAAAAAGGCCACAAACACTCATTCTACGGGAGAAGGAGGAGGAATTTCCTTTTTCTTAACTGCTTTTTGGTGGGTTTGAACATTTTTGGATTTTTATTACAATAAAATGTACCACAAAACCAACCGCGGCAACATGATTCACACAATTGTAGTTTTCGGGATTTGGTGACTTGGTAGATTTTTCTTTTTCAATTCATTCAGTCTTCGATTTTTTTTTGGGAGGATCCTTCACAGAACCTTGTTTGATCTATGCAAAGAAGCCAAGTTGTTACCTTTTTGGAGAGGTGGACAAATTTCAAAATTTATGTAAGTGAAAGAAGAAGGGGGTAGATCCCTCAGAGCAATTAATGTCAAATTTAAAGTGATCCACATAATATCGAACCCTAAGGAGATTAGAGATGAAATGCAAGAGAATTTTCCTTTTTTTTTCCTAAATTTTGTCTGTTGTGATTCTTGGGAATATCAAAAAATTGACATTAATTGTGTGGTTCGAAACAGCCTCCAAAATGAAATTTTTATTATGATTTTTGATGGTTTGCTTTGGATGAGAAATATTCAAGAATCACTCTTTTTGAAAAAAAAGTTCAAATTTATTGCTAAGGCATATGCTAGACCTATTTCTTATCTAGAAATCAATTTCCTATAAAAAAATATTTAATTTCCGATCGTTTTTTGACGAAGTGACATCTGTTGAGGAAGCGGTTAGGATTTTGAATAATTTAAAGGGCAACCGCTATTTTCCCAAGGTCATAAAAGAGTTTTATTTTGCAATTTTTTTAATTATTTTTAAGACATCCATCTGTTGAGGAAGCAAATTGGAATGCGAATCCTTTAAAGGAATTGATTAGAAAATATTTCAGGGCCAATAGAAATGAAATTTTCCAGAAAATATTTTAGGGCCAATAGGCGAGGATTTTTTAAATATTTTCCAGAAAATATTTCAGGGCCAATAGATGTGGATTTTTTAAATATTTTTCAGAAAATATTTCAAGGCCAATAAGCGAAGATTTTTAAAATATTTTCCGGAAAATATTTCAGGGCCAATAGCCGTGGATTTTTTAAATATTTTTTAGAAAATATTTCAGGGCCAATAGACGTGAATTCTTTAAAATATTTTTCAGGAAATATTTTAGGGCCAATTGATGTGGATTTTTTTTAATTTTTTCCAAAAAATATTTCAGGGCCAATAGACGTGAATTTTTTAAATATTTTTAGAAAATATTTCAAGGCCAATTAACGTGGATTTTTTAAATATTTTTCAGAAAATATTTCAGGGACAATAGACGTGGATTTTTTTAAATATTTTTCAGAAAATATTTCAGGGACAATAGACGTGGATTTTTTTAAATATTTTTCAGAAACTTTTTCAAGACTATTAAACGTGGATTTTTAAATATTTTTTTAAAAATTATTTAATATTTAAATATTTTTTAAAAATTATTTCAAGGCCAATAAACCTGGATTTTTAAATATTTTTTAAAAATTATTTCAAGGCCAATAAACGTGGATTTTTAAATATCTTTTAATAAATATTTCAAGGCTAATAAACGTGGATTTTTAAATAATTTTTAAAAATTATTTCAAGGATAATAAACGTGGATTTTTAAATATTTTTTAAAAATTATTTCAAGGCTAATAAACGTGGATTTTTAAATATTTTTAAAAAATTATTTCAAAGGCCAATAATCGAGGATTCTTAAATATTTTTTAAAAATTATTTCAAGGCTAATAAACGTGGATTTTTAAATATTTTTTAAAAATTATTTCAAGGCTAATAAACGTGGATTTTTAAATATTTTTTAAAAATTATTTCAAGGCTAATAAACGTGGATTTTTTAAATATTTTTTTTTAAATTATTTCAAGGGTAATAAACGTGGATTTTTTAAATATTTTTTTTTTAAATTACTTCAAGGCTAATAAACGTGGATTTTTTAAATATTTTTTTAAAAATTACTTCAAGGCTAATAAACGTGGATTTTTTAAATATTTTTTTTTAAATTACTTCAAGGCTAATAAACGTGGATTTTTTAAATATTTTTTTAAAAATTACTTCAAAGCTAATAATCGTGGATTTTTTAAATATTTTGTAAAAATTACTTCAAGGCTAATAAACGTGAATTTTTAAAATATTTTTTTAAAAATTACTTCAAAGCTAATAAACGTGGATTTTATAAATATTTTTTAAAAATTACTTCAAGGCTAATAAGCGTGGATTTTTTAAATATTTTTTAAAAATTACTTCAAAGCTAATAAACGTGGATTTTTTAAATATTTTGTAAAAATTACTTCAAGGCTAATAAACGTGGATATTTAAATATTTTTTTAGAAATTATTTCAAGGAAAATAAATGCGGATTTTTAAAGTATTTTTTTAGAAACTATTACAATAAACGTGGATTTTTAAATATTTTTTTAGAAGTTATTTCAAGGCCATTAAACGTGGATTTTTAAATATTTTTTTTAGAAATTATTTCAAGGCCAATAAACGAGGATTTTTAAATATATTTTAAGAAATTGTTACAAGGCCAATAAACGTGGATTTTTAAATATTTTTTTTAGAAATTATTTCAAGGCCAATAAACGAGGATTTTTAAATATTTTTTTTAGAAATTATTTCAAGGCTAATAAACGCGGATTTTTAAATATTTTTTAAAAAATATTTCTTATTTTTTAATATATTTCAAGTTTTTGTTTTAATATTAGAGGCCTTTAAGACTACATTTTTTAATCACTTTTTCGGAAATATTTTAAAGGCCATTAAATGTGAATATTCACAATATTTTTTTTATATATTTGGACACCTCTAAACATTGACTTTTTTAATAATTTTGTGAAAATACTTCCAGGCTTCTTCTTTTCTAATTTTCTCAGACCTATTTTTTTGGATTTATACACTTATACACTAGGATTTTTAAACCAGTTTTGAGGATATATGGCGCTCTGTAAGCCGAATGTCTAAAAAACAGGTTTAAATAGGATTTCTTAAACTTTATTTCAAAAATATTTCCAGACCAACCACTTTCTTAAGTACAATAAATGATTTAAATTTTATATTTTTTTTTTATATTTTATTTATTTTTTATATATTTTATATATTTTTAAAAGTAATAAAATCAATTATATAAAAATATTCTTGATTCGGTTTTTAGTTTTCAAAATGTTTTTATTATTAATGCCCGCCAACAGACGCCAAAATGTCATAACAACATGAATGCAGGCCATTTTAGGGGGACCCCTAAAAAACCCACAAGTCATTTTATTTTAATATGGAGCATAACCAAATAAATGTTTATTGGGTTTTCGATTAGCCATGTTCTTGTTAGCCAGTCAGGTTTATAAAACAAAAAAACACAATTTTTAATGTGACCACATAAATTCGTGATAAGTAAAATATCACAACCTAATTTCGAACAAACAAAAACAAAAAATAAAAATTATTTTAAAATCCATCCAACCGAAAACAAAATCAGAATCATTAAAATGCTCTTAAAAAGCTAGCGGGGTGTAGGACCCCCCATATCAGCATAATGATGTCAGTAAAAATGTGAAAATAACTGTCTGCTGCTGTTGCAGCAACAACAACCACAACAATGAAGGTGGTAGTGATGGCGTTGGATGTCGACGAAAAAAAAATTGAAAGACAAGAAAATAGGCGACATTAGCAATTAAATTGAGAATTATGATATGTCCAAAAGTATCTGGTTTTATTTTGAATTTCGATTTCGATGTCTGTTGTCGCTCTGCAGGAGAAGAACAACATGATCCATCTTTCTTTTCACTTGGGTGCCTCCGCCTTAGCACTAAGTGGAAATGATCATGACAAGCTATTTAGACCCAATTAAATGTAAATTCCCGTATTCAAATTAAGATTTATGTAAAATTAACGTAAACATTTAATTAACATTCAATCATGTTGGAATGAGGGGCTGAGAAGAGAGACTTGATGATGAGCAGCATGACCAAATGTCACATAGGATAAAGAGGTAGATAAAGAAATGAGTGAATTTGTACAAGAAGTATGGAGTATTTGAAACAAAAATGTTTAAAAACCTGGAAATAAGTTCCTATTTTTTTATAAAACATTTTTAGATAATTTTTTTTTCAAAATTGGATCAGCCGTTTTTTTGGAAAAAAAATTAAAAAAAATAAAATAATATTTTTAAATAAATATTTAAAAAATCGCGTGGATTTTTTCATCAAATGTTTGAATTGTTGTGCTTGGGAATATTTTAGAAAAAATGTTAAGTAAAAATACAAGTATATGAACCTGCAAATATTTCCGACAACAATAAACACATATGTTTATCTAGAAATATTTTCTAATTGAAGTAGTATTCGAAATCTACGTTTATAAAGCTGAAAATATACGAAAAAAACTTTTAAAAAAGACACGTTTATGGACATGAAAATATTCTCTAAAAATTATTCAATAAATTCAGTATGTAGTCTCATAAATATTATAGAAATAATTAAAAAATCCATGTTTATTGGCCTAGACATGTTTTCGAAAAAAAACATTAAAAACCATTCATGATCCCGGATATACTCTCCAAATATGTTCAAAAATACTACTTTTAAAAAAATATTTTTAAATAACTCCAAGAAAAAATATTTTGAAAAAAACGTTTTTAAAATATTCACGTTTATAGACCTTTAATAATTTAAAAAAATATTTTTAAAAATTCCACGTTTTTAGACACTAAAATATTTTTGAAAAAAAGATTTTCAAAAAAATCAACGATTATAGACCTTTAAATATTTGTGAAAAAATATTAAAAAAAATCCACGTTTTTAGACAATAAAATATTTTTTAAAAAAATTCAAAAAATCCACTTTTAAAGACCTTTAAATATTTGTGAAAAAAAAATTAAAAAATCGACGTTTAGGAAAACTAAATATAAAAAAAATATTATTAAAAAACTTTCACGTTTATGGACTTTTAAATATTTTTGAAAAAAAGATTTTCAAAAAATCAACGATTATAGACCTTTAAATATTTGTGAAAAAAAAATTAAAAAATCCACGCTTAGAAAAAAACAGATTTTTGAATATTTTTAAAAAAAACTTCACGTTTATGGACTTTTAACTACTTTTGAAAAAAGATTTTTAAAAAATCCACGTTTTTTTTTGCCTTTAAATCTTTTTGAAAAAGGGGTTTTAAAAAACCCACTTTTATGGAACTTTAAAAATTTTTGATAAAAGATTTTTAAAAAATCCACGTTTATAGACTTTTAAATATTTTTGAAAAAAAATGTTTAAAAAATCACCGCTTGCATATTTATATTTTTTAAAAAAGATTCCATGATTTTAAATCGAACATTTCCACGAATCGTTTTTCAAAACATTAACGTCTAAAACCAAGATTGTCCTAGAAATATGTATCAAAAAATATTTAAATTTATAAAGACCTAAAAATCCACTCTATTTTTTCAAAAAATCCAAAGAAATTATTTTAAGAAATCAAAAAAAAAACAATTACTTACAAAAAAAAAACAATTTTAAAAGACCCACGATCAAGTCCTTAAACCCCACAAATAAAACCACTTCAAAATACTTTTCTTAAAAAAATTCGCAATTTACGACAATGAGGTTCTCCGAAAACTTGTTTTATTTTTAAATCCACAATTACAACCTTTGAGGTCAAAAATATTTTTGTAAGACCCATTACTTTTATAAAAATCCACATTTACAGCTCAAAGAGTTACTCAAACAGTATTTTTAAAAAATTCGGAATCCAGCCCAACATTTATAAAAATCCACCATTAAATCCCCAAAATCCAAGATTAAAGTCTTTGAGGTCATTCGAAAACATTTCCTTTGCAAATAACCAAATTAAAAAATAATCAACGATTATTTTTCAAGCGTCAAGCGTCGCAAATCCTATATTTAAAAAATCTAAAATGGATTTAATTTAATTCTAGCCTTGCATAAAAAACAATCCCCCAAAAAAACCCCTGCTAAATTCCCTCATTAAATCCCAAATTACAGTTCCTGAGGTCCGCCGAAAACTTGTTCTTTAAAACATCCAATATTAAAGTCCTAGAGGTCTTCAGAAAACCATTTCCTTTACCAAAGGAAAAAAATCCAAAGAATATTTAATTAAATTCTAACCCTACATAAAAAAATCCATCATTAAGTCCTAACAATTCACCATTCAATCCCCAAAGTTCCTTTAGATTATTTTTCCATGAAAAATACAAATTTAAAGCACTTGAGGTCCTCCAAAAACTTATTATTTAAAGATCCAAGATTAAAGTCATAAATGTCGTTCGAAAACTTTCCCTTTACAAATCAACAAGTATTTCAAAAATCAAATGCTAGAACTCCAAGCGTCCCCCTAAAAATATTGATGACGGTCCAGTATTTCAAAACAGAACAGAGAAGATTCTTCAATGCACTTTTCTTAAAAAATCAAGCCTTGAGCCTTGGTGGCCCCCAAAAAATTCAACGATTCAGATCCTTCAATGTCCTTTTCTTTTAAAATCCTAGACTTGAGCCTTGGTGGTTCCTGAAAAAATTCACAATTACAACTCCACAACTTTTTATGTATTCAAAAAAATTTACTACGATTCCCTTATGAGTTATTCTTAAAAAAATAATAAAAACATCAGCGATGATGAAAGAAATATGTCTCAAAATTAAAATTCGTTGATACTGCCTTAAATTTATTACCGGATATCGACAACTTCCAGCCTAATAGTCCAATTTTGAAATAGATCTGTCTTATAGTTTTCTTTAGACATCCATTAGTTAATTGATATCATAAACCGTTCGCATGACCAGACGCCATTAGCATCATTATCTTGAGACCAATAAAAGCTCATAAATGCTACAATTTCAATGGCCAGATCAGTTACACTTCCTTCCTCGCCCCAAAAAAATGATTTCCCTTAAATGGAACTCCCACTCAGTTGAAAAATACAAACCCAAGAAGAGGAGCTCCACTTCATATGTGAAAAATCAGACACAAGCCATTGGGAATCATTTCATGGGATTACATGTGTGTGTGTTTTTTTATACACCCACCATACATAGCATGGAGGGTATATTAAGTTCGTCATTCTGTTTGTAACACATCGAAATAATTATTTTAGACCCAACGAAGTATATATATATTCTTGATCAGCGTAAAATTCTAAGACGATTTAGCCCTGTCCGTCCGTCTGTCCGTCTGTGGAAATCACTCTAGCTTCCGAACGAAATGAAGTAGGTTGATAAAATTTTACTCAAATGTGTATTATGTCTGCAGGACTTTTGGTATTGAAAATGGGCCACGTAGGTCCACTTCTTTGTATAGCCCCCATATAACGGTACCTCCCGATATTCGGTATTTTGATTATTTTAGCGACATTATTTACCGGAATTGTTTCAAATTTCGCATTTGAAGTTCGTAATATACACTACAGCATAAAACAGAAAGTGGGCCACGTAGGTCCACTTCTTTGTATAGCCCCCATATAACGATACCTCCCGATATTCGGTATTTTGATGATTTTAGCGACATTATTTACCGGAATTGTTTCAAATTTCGCATTTGAAGTTCGTAATGGATACTACAGCCTATGACAAAAATTTGTCTGTGCAGGTCCACGTTTTACAACTCCCCTGGTTCCTTCCTATTTTCGGAATTTTGATGATTTTAGCTACATTAAAAACATATTTTTTTTCAAGTTTCGCGTTTGAATATTGTAATAGCTAGTGACAAAAGTTACCTATGCAGGTCCACGTCGTCGTACAGACTCTAATATACGGCTACATTCGGTATTTTTAAGATTTTAACAGAATTTTTAACGGATTTTATTTTTTTGAAAATTGCCAAATTTGTACCAAATGGTGGAGGGTATTCAAAGATCGGCCCGGCCGAACTTACAGCTTTTTTACTTGTTTTTCCTAATTTGATCGTTTTTGGAAAACCTATTAAAAATCATATTCCATGCGACGCCAGTAATTCTATATTTTGAGAAATAATGAAGCCAATGATGACAACGTTGGCGATTGTCGTTAATTTGGGAAATATTGGATGCTCATACGATATTCCCCTCTATCCGTCCTCCACTCTCGTTTTTCCTCTCTTCTACTGCTTTTGGTAATTTAAAACAATTTCCTATATTTTTTCAATATTTAGTTCCTCCTCATGGGCCATGGCTGACTGTATAGCACTGTACTCCGGTGCCTTGTGTGTGGCATCCAAATTGCAGGTTTCAATTTTCCCCTGATTAAAACTCCATTGGCTTATGAAATTTAAGATTTTTTAATTGTTTCGATTTCGATTTGGCTGATGTCCCCAAAAAAATGCCACAATAATGACCACAATTCTTGCCTTAATGAGCTGGCCGGACTTTAGCTCTGATTCGATGACAATCAGACGAGCTAATCCGAGCTGAAGAAAATTTGAATTGAAGAAAAACTGACAATTATGAAATGTAAGTCTGGCTGGCCGGTTGCTTGGCTGGTGCATGGGTGTTTCTTGTTCCGTCATTACTTTGTAAGCTGAAGCTTGATGACATGATGCACAACAGGTTACTGGCTGGATGGCTGGCTGTCCGACTGATGAACAGAATTCTATGTCGTCTGACGTCTGGCCTGATTGTTGTTGCCCCCGCGTGTGTGTGTGATTTTCTGTTGTTCGACATGCCACAAATTGCCTGACATTGATGGCCCCCTTCTTCTTTTTTTTGTCTTTGTTGTTATTTGTGTTCTGCTATGATTTTGATTATGTTTTCTTGTCTCATTTAAATGACGATGATGTTGATCATTATCGTCGTATTGATTTTATTATCTTAATAAAATGTTATGGTTTGTCCCAAAAATACGTCGAACAGATACAAAAACAACAACAACAACCACAACATTGGTGATCGCCACCATTATAATACGATAACTCTTTCGTATTTGGCATTTTATGCCATCTTTAATGTGGTCAAGTGTCTCCTGTCCATGGGAGTCCTCCCTTTTTCTCAGTCACAATGGCTGACTGGCTATGCCCTGTCATGATCTGTGGCAACATTTGGTCGTCTACAACTCATAATTCATTTAGTATTGAAAATCCGAATTAAAATAACCAAAACATGTGACACAGCGGTGGCCAAAGTCATTAATGAGATGAGAAGTCAAGTGGGAAGATTTGATCATAGAATGAAGAATTCAGATCAACTCCAATTTAATTCCTCAACAATTTTTTTTCTATAGAACCCGAATAGTGAGGTCCTCAGGTCTTAATAAAAAACAACTACAAAAGCTGGAATACCCTCCACCATTTGGAACGAATTTGGCAATTTTCAAAAAAAAAAAAATAAATAAATAAAAATAAAAAAATATATAAAAATTCAGTTAAAATAATAAAAATACCGAATGTAACCGTTATTATAGGGTCTATACGACGACGTGGACCTACATAGGCAACTTTTTTCATAAGCCATTACTACATTCTAATTTGAAACTTGAAAAAGAAAATCGGTGAAAATGTAGCAAAAATCATCAAAATATCGAATTTAGGAAGGTACCAAAACGTGGACCTGCACAGACAAATTTCTGTCATATGAAGGGTATATGGGGGCTATATGAAGACGTGCACCTGCACACACAATTTCCGTCTAAGGCTGTAGTATCCATTACGAACTTCAAATACCAAATTTGAAACAATTCCGATAAATAATGTCGCTAAAATCATCAAAATACCGAATATCGGGAGGTGCCGTCATATGGGGGCTATACGAAGGCGTGAACCTTTACAGATAATTTTCTGTCATAGGCTGTAGTACGCATTACGAACTTCAAATTCCAAATTTGAAACAGTTCCGGTGAATAATGTAGCTAAAATCATAAAAATAGCGAATATAGGGAGGTACACTTATATGGGGGCTATACGAAGACGTGAACCTGCATTCACAATTTTCTGTCACAGACTGGAGTTTCCATTACGAACTACAAATGCAAAATTTGAAACAAATCCGGTAAATAATGTCGCTAAAATAATCAAAATATCGAATAAAGGGAGGTACTGGTATATGGGGGCTATACGAAAGCGTGGACCTTTACATATAATTTTCTGTCACAGACTGGAGTTTCCATTACGAACTCTAAATGCGTAATTTGAAACAATTCCGGTGAATAATATAGCAAAAATCATAAAAATACCGAATATAGGGAGGTGCCGTTATATGGGGGCTATACGAAGGCGTGGACCTGCACAGACAATTTTCTGTCTTAGGCTGTAGTATCCATTACGAACTTCAAATACCGAATTTGAAACAATTCCAGTGAAGAAATTAGGTAAAATCATCAAAATACCGAATATCGGGAGGTGCCATTATATGGGGGCTCTACGAAGACGTGGACCTGCACAGACAATTTTCTGTCTTAGACTGAAGTTCCCATTATAAACTTCAGATACGAAATTTGAAACAATTCCGGTGAATAATGTCGCTAAAATCATCAAAATACCGAATATCGGGAGGTACCGTTATATGGAGGCCATAACTAAAAGTGAACCTATAAAGAGCATTTTCTATACCGAAAGTCCTGCAGATCAAAGACACATGTAATTAAAATTTTATCAACCTACTTCAATTCGTTCGGAAGCTAGGGTGATTTCCATAGATGGACAGACGGACATCGTTCATCATTAAATCGGCATAGCATTCTATGCTGTCCAAGAATATATACAGGGTGAGATAAAAAAAAACTGCAACCAATTTCAGACTGCTGTCATTTCTAAACATTTTGCCCGCAGACCTTGGACATTCCAACAGGACTCAACACCATCGCACTCAGCACGCGCCATCCAAGAATGATTCATTTCCAGTGCACATTGGCCACCAAAATCTCCGAATACCAATCCGTTGGACTATTGTGTCTGCAGCATTTTAGAAAGTAAGGTTGGCACTAAAAAATACCAAAGTGTCGATCACCTCATGCAAGCGCTTCACCGGGAATGGACCAAAATACCGCAGAGCAATATTCGGGCAGCGTGTGACGGTTTCATTGGCCGTTTGAAGGCCTTAATTCGCCTAGAAAATGTCCCTTCTCTCCAGATAATGTGTATGTAAACAAGTAAAAAAACATTAAGTTCGGCCGGGCCAAACTTTTAATACCCTCCATATTAGGGTAAAAGAAACATTAGAAGAAATGCGGCAAATACTATTAAAGTGCCGAATATCGGGAGGTACCGTTATATGAAGGCTACACCAAAACGTGGACCTATAATTACAATGTTTCGCCACACGAACTAGGACCCATTATGACCCACAAATACCAATTTTTAGACAAATCAGTGAAAAAATGTGGCAAAAACCATAAAAATACCGAATATCGGGAGGTACCGTTATATGGGTGCTATATCAAATCATGGACCCATGCATGCAATGTTTCGCCACCGGAGCTGGAAACCATTATGACCCACAAATACCAATTTTTAGACAAATCCGTGAATAAGTGTGGCAAAAAAAAACTAAAATACCGAATATCGGGAGGTACCTTTATATGGGGGCTATACCACAACGTGGACATGCAATGTTTTGCCACACGCTCAGGGACCCGTTATGACCTACAAGTACCAATTTCCAGACAAATCCGTGAAAAAATGTGGCATAAATCATCAAAACACCGAATATCGGGAGGTAGCGTTATATGGGGACTATACCAGAACGTGGACCGATTTTCAATACCAACCATCCTAGACACAATGCAAATTGCTCTGCTAAATTTTGGAGCTCTACGTCAAATAATGTGGGCTGTATCGTGATTTCAACAGACAGACAGACAGACAGACGGACATCGTTAAATGCTGATTATGAATATATATACATTAGGGGTCTACGACGAATATTTAGACATGTTACAAATGGAATGACAAAGCTAATATACCCTCCTTTCCAAGGTGGGAGGGTATAAAAATTTGTCCAGGCTTCGAAAAGTAGATTCTTGGAGATTTTGGGAGGAATCTTTTTTTTTACCGACACATTGCTGACACTTTTTTCTAATCTGAAATAACTTATCTGTTATTTCAATATTTCAATCAAAATATTTTTTTGGGTAGATATCTCTTACCGATCACAGGGTCTGACATAACAAATTCAAGTTATTTTGTGATTTATTCGAATGATATTAAAATTGGTTAGAAATTCAAATAAATATTGAAATTTAAAAACAAAAAATATATATTTTGATGTTATCGATAAGGATGGCCGGAAAAGTGACAAATGAAACGAAACGGTTGTTGACAGGTCAGGGCTGATATAAATAAATTGTTTGTGGCTGTTGTTTCAAATGTATATGTCAGAAACGTGCCATAGATGATAACTTATTATGCCATGATTTTGAAAACCAAAAAAAAAAAAAAAAAAACTGGAAATTTAAAATTGAAAACTAAAGGTTTGTTGTTTTGAAAAGCGCATGCCAACGAATGTCAATGGACTGATTTATAAAGGCAGTGGAATACTTTAATAAAAATGTCCATAAATAACTGGGCAAATGAAAAAAAAAAACTCCTACACACACACATAGACATATAAATGCATACATACACACATACATGTGCATGCATACATATGCATGAATTTGTGTTCTTAGACAATGTTGAAGATTATCGAAAGAATGAAAATTCTAAATCCCTCAATAAATCTAAAAAAAACAATTTCAACAAAATTATTATGCGAACTGCATTGCCTCGGTTGCAACCAAGCCAGTACGTCTGAAATAATTTTTTTCCTTGGCTTTAAAGGCATGACAGAACAAATAAAAATTTGTAGAACTAAACGAATAAATTACGAATGGATTGCTGCCACTGCCGCGATGCCGCTGAAAACCACAAAAGAAGAGCATTAGAACAACAAAGAAAAAATCGGAGTCAAAGGAATGAAAATTTAACCCATATGTATTCTAGCAACAACAAAAACAATATCAGAAGCCCAGTAGTTTTTTTTTTTTTTTTTTTTGTAAACGGATCAAACATTGCTGGCCCGGCCAAATGTTGGTGGCATTCATAAATTTTCGTTAAACATGAGATTTTTATGGTTATAAGACGTGATTAAATCAAACCACACACAAAAATAACAAAACGAAACAACAACAAAATAATTTATTTAACTAGAATATTTAACAAACAACAACTACAAAACTGTAAAAAAATAAAACAATTCTCCATAAATTGTTTCGCCTGCTACTGTTTTGCCATCTCGGCGAGCATATTCTGAATATCATTTTGTATGTCGCCGATGTCGTTTGCGCCGAGCTGGAAGATATGTGACTTCCTGTAAAAATTTTTTTTATGTTGTTGTATTAAAATTGTATTTTTGTTGTTAATCTAACAGAAAAAAAGAATTCATTCATGAATGAGATTCTAGGGTAATAAAACATAATCAAATTCTTGGCTGGCCACATGTTGACAGAAACAAAGTTCTGGGCCAAAAAATATTTAAAAAAGAAAAATTATCAAAGAAAAACCAAGGAAGGGGGGAAAAGCGGGATTTCAACATTTTCTTTAAAATGTCGAATTTTCAAAAGGGAGTTCCTCCCAACATTTTTAAATGACTTCCATAATAGGGAACCTTAAGCATATCTCTTAAAATTATTAAATAAAACCAGTAAAGAAAGTCTTAAAGTCGGGTGGGGCCGTCTTTATGATACCCTATACCACTTTCCATACTTAGTAAAGCTTCACATAACAAATAAAAGTTTTAATGGGGAATTTGTGAGAATTGAATCATACCAGCTATGATTATAGTAACAATTAAAAGTTCAAAGGAACTAATATATGGGAGGAATATCCTACTCTGAAACGATTTCTACTAAATTTGTCGAGGCATTTGGCCCTTCTTTCAATTCGGACTTGTATTATCCATTTGGTGCAAAATTAATTTGAAATCAGATAAAGATATATATGAGAGCTATATCCAAATCTGAACCGATCTCGATAAAATTTGCCAAAAAAAAATATTTAAAAAAGAGAAATTATCAAAGGAAAACCAAGGAAAGGGGGAAAGCGGGGACTTCAAGATTTTCTTTAAAATTTCGAATTTTCAAAAGGGAGTTCCTCCTTACATTTTCAAATGACTTCCCTAATAGGGAACCAGTAAATAAAACCACTAAAGAAAGTCTTAAAGTCAGGCGGGGCCATCTTTATGATACCCTACACCACTGAGCTTTGTTTGATATATTTCCCCGAATATCATTAATACGGAGTCCATATTTTGGCTATGTAGTCCATATTTCAACAAATCGGATGAACAAAATGTATGGGAGTTATAGCTATAACCGAACCGATTTCCACCAAATGTGATATACTGGTTTCTAGACTAATTTCGGTCGTATGTCCCAAATTCCATCCCATTTGGACAAATGTTAGACGTTTGGTGCACAATATAAGGTAAATCGGACGAATTTTTATATGGAAGCTATATCCAAATGTGAACCGATCTCGATAAAATTTCGCAAGGGTATTTCTGAGCTGTGTTTGATATATTTCCCCGAAATATCGTTGTTACGGAGTGCATATTACGGCTGCGGAGGACAAAAATAAAAAAATCGGATGAACAATATATATGGGAGCTATAGCTATATCTGAACCGATTTCGATCAAATTTGGCATACTTATTTTCAGGCCTAATTTGGTTGTATGTCCAAAATTCCATACTATTCGGACTGATATTACACGTTTGGTGCACAATAAAAGGCAAATCCGACGAAGATATATATGGGAGCTATATCTAAATTTTCTAAATTTTTACCGACTATCTTCAATTTCAATAGGGTTCGTCCTGGGGCCAAACAAATTATTTGTGCAAAAATTTCATCTCAATCGGATAATAAACGCGACCTGCATTTTGTTCACAAGAGTACATGGACAGGCGGACGGACGGACGGACGGACGGACTGACATGCATAAATCAACTCAGAATGTGATTCTAGGCAGATCATCTAATGGAACTATGGGTCTATCTCGTTTCCTTTTGCCTGTTACAAACAAATGCACAAAGACATAATACCCTGACCACCTTATGGTGTAGGGTATAAAATCCAAGGAGGGGGGAAAAAGTGGGAACTTAAACATTTTCTTTAAAATGTCGAATTTTCAGAACGGAGTTCCTCCTTACATTTTTAAATGAATTCCATAATAGGGAACCTTAAGCAGATCTCTTAAAATTCTTAAATAAAAAAATCCAAGTTTCCGAATCTCGACTTTAAATATATCTCCAAAAAGCTCTTAAAAAACACTTATGCGTAGCTTTTTAGTATCCAAAATTCACGTTTAAGGACCCACATGATATCTTCACTCTCTTTTATTTTGCTCTTAAAGTCCATGTGAAGGTGGACAACTTGTGGATGACTAAATTTTTTGATATACCTTCCACCATAGTATGGAGGGTATACTAAGTCTGAAACACCACGAAATATCACAACGGAGACCCCAAAAAGTATATATTCTTTATCAGAATCAAAGTGTAAAGCTATTTACCGATGTTCGTTTGTCTATCTGCCTGTCAGTTTGTCTGTTCACGATAGAATCAACATTATTTTATCTAGAAATTTGGCACAAAGATTTATATTAAAGCCTGCAGACTGTTATTTAATATGGAAAATATTGGTCCAGGTTTAGGTATAGCCCCCCATATAAAGGTTCCTCCCGATTTTCGGTGCATTGAAGATTTTTGCCAAAATTTCCGACAAAATTAGATGCAATTTGGCAATTGGTGATGGACTGTTCTCTCCTTGCATAAAATGTTCGATTCAGGTCCACTAGTTGGTATAGCAACGAATTTTGCAATTCTCAAAAACAATAAAATCCATTAAATATTCTGTTAAAATCTTAAAAATACAGAATGTACGGTCAAAACGACGACATGGACCTGCATAGGTAAGATTTGTCATAAGGCATTACAATATTCAAATGCGAAACTTAAAAAAACGTCGGCGAATAATGCAGTTAAAAACATCAAAATACCGAATATCGGGAGGTACCATTATATGGAGGCTATACGAAGACATGCACAGAAAATTTTCTGTTTTAGGTTAAATGTTCATACAAATTTTAAATACCAAATTTGAGACAATTCCGGTGAATAATGTCGCTAAAATTATCAAAATACCGAATATCGGGAGATACCGTTATATGGGGGCTGTACCAAAACGTGGACCTACATGGCCCATTTCCAATGCCAAAAGTCCTGCGGATATAACATATATTTGAGTAAAATTTCATCAATATTCTTCAATTCGTTCGGAAGCTAAAGTGATGTCCATAGACGGACAGACATCGCTAAATCGACATAGAATTTTATGTGAATCAAGAATGGGGTCTAAAATGTATATTTTTTTAGGTGTTACAAAAGGAATGACAAACTTAATATACCCTCTAAACCTAGGGCGGCATTCCCTCCAATAAATAACCATGAGTATTAAAAAATGTTTTGAAAAAATCCGCCGCATCTTAAAAAATTAGTAAAAATTCCCATTTGGGGATCTTGAGTCTGTTTATTTTAAACTATTCTCATTTGGTGGCCTTAAGGATGTCAATAAAAATTCCTTAAAAAATCTCGTTTGGAGACCTTGAAAAGTATTTTAAACAGTCTACATTGAGATATCTGAAGGCGTTTTAAAGAATACTCTTTAGAAAATCGATTTCGAAAGCTGTGATAATCTTTAAAGAAAGAAAGCGGTTTGGAAGACGTGATAAAGAGCTCTGACTGCCTCGAAAAATAGTATTTCAAAAGGTTACTTTAAATTAAAGTAAATTTCGCTTCAGGAAAAAATACATTTAATTTTTATTTATTATTTATTTATTTTTATTATTTTATTTATTTATTTATTATTTTTTTTTTTTTTTTTTGAAAATCCACGGAAGCAACTCAGATGGCCTGAGAAAACAAATATTTTTGAAAAAATTGAAATATTTTATAAAATTAAAAATTTTTATTTCACAAAAATCTAAATTGAAGTTGATTTCATTTTCCCCTGGTTACCCTGAATTTAAGAAAATTCCCACCTTTTTTCTTAAGATCAAAAATACACTTAATTTCCAAAACCGTTGTGATTAATGGTAAATCTTAGAATTTTTGTATTCTCACAAGACCAGAAGCAGTCTTAGAAATATTGTTAAGAACTTCAAAATTGCCATTTGTAGTTTCGCTTCACAAACAGTTGGCAAAATGACATTTTCTTCAAAACAGTAACGTGTAATTATCAATATTGGCAAAACATTTGGCATATGGAAAAGTCAAAACACTGGCATTCTTTCAATAGTTCCGAATAATTAATCATTTGAATATTTTTAGTTAATGACTTGCATGTTCAGGGATTTTCTTTGCTTTTTTTTTTGTCAAAATCATTTGGATGACATTGAATTTTCAAGGGCTGAAACTAACTGGGGTTGACTGCCAATTGAAAAGCCGTTTTGTTCGGTAGCCCCGAAAAAAAAACAGAGAAGAAAATCATTAACCCTTCAATGTCAACGACAACAGTTGGGTTTCAAGAGTTTTGTTTGCCCTGAGCGTTTTGACAATTTTTCGGTCTACATCCTTAAGTGACACCGTTTCTCTCTCTCTCGACCATTGTTTGGCATCTTTTGTTCGTGGCGTTGTGTCCTTTGAAGGTTTTGCCAAATATTTGTCGTACCTTTTGTGAAATGCAGCGGGGTAATGTTTTGTCCCTCTAGAGTAGCTGTTTTGCCTTTTATTTTCTAATTTTCATTTATCATTTGCTTGGTGTGATAAGCTGTGCCGCCCTGAGAGTTATGGCTTGCTGGCTTGATCTCCTAGCTATCCTTTTTGGTTCACCTAGTTTTTTTGTTTTGTTTCTTATGATTTGGTTTGGTATCTTTGTATAGTTTGTAGATCCTTTGCAGAAAGGGTGTTTGTTGTTTATCGTTATTTTATTGTTCCGCATTGTTTGTCCTTGTGTTGTGATTTATGTTTATTTGTATTTAATGAAATGCCATTAATCATGGCAAGAAAATGTGTGTTTATGTAAAAATTAGTTGATATTGATTTGAAATCGAATAAGCTGGTCGTGGAATATTTAGAAATAAAGGATTAAATATTTGAAACATACACATGTAATGTTTGTATATACGAGGTCTGAAATAGGTTTTTTGAAAAAAGATATTTAAAACTATTTCTGAATTGAAGCTAGAATTTTGAAATTTTGCATAAATATAAGTCTTAGTAGAAATTTAGAATCTGAGTCACTGATGGAGTGCAGGATATATGTAGAGAAGGATTTTTTGGAAACTCGAACTTTAAAGTTTTAAAATGGTACTTAACTCCTAAGCTGGTACCTTTTGGTATTATATGAACGCATAGTGCCAAAAACTTGATATTTGGTATGAAAATCTTTCCAACCTTGATTTTAATAACAAATATCTAGTTTTTGGCACTAGTTTGATATATAAAGGTGGTTTTGAAATGTGCACTAAGAGTGGGAACTGTTCTAAATGGTACTTTGTGTGCAACAATTTTTTTAGAGTGATCTGATGAAGCTGGAATTTTGAAGTTTTGTTTTAGGGTCCCTGTTGGTGGTATGGTTTCTGATAAAGATGCGGTGTTGGCAATGGACACTACAAGTGTACGAAAGGTACTAAATGTGGTACAATTAGGTATGGCCTGTAAACATAGTGCTTGAAATATGAAATTTGATTAATAGGTTGGATATATGAAGGCGATTTCGGAAATGTGACCTATGATAGTACAAAAAGGTACTAAATTTGGTAGTAAAGTGAAGGGATTTGAAAGGAATTTAAAAATTTAGGGAGATTTTAAATAAGGCTGGAAAATTTAATATTGTGGTATGGTATCTGAAATTGAAATATGAAAGCGGTTTTGGAAATGTGTACTATATTTTTGTACGAAAATTACTAAATAGTACTAAATTGTTTATTGGATGAAGCATAGATCTGAAACCGTGAAATCTTATATTGCGAAAATTCAAAATAGTACTTTATTTGGTGCAATATAGTATATGGTGAACAGACGGTGTTTGGAATCTGAAATTGTGTACTACAAATGTACGAAAAGTACTAAATGGTACAATATTTGGTATTGGGTGATAGACCTGGAATACCAAGATTTAATATTGAGGTTTATGTCGGTATTTGGAATTGAAATTTGGAGATGGGGATGGGTATGGAAATGTGCAATCGTACGAAAAGTACTAAATATTACAAAAATATGATATTGGGTGAAAGAATAGAGCTGGAATACTGAAATTTGATATTGATGTCACTGTTGGTGACTATTGTTGATAGAAGTAGGTGGATTTGGAAATGTATACTATAATTGTGCGATAATGTAGTAAGTGATACTAAAGTTGATATTAGGTGAAGGAGTAGAGCTGAAATCCTGAAAATTTATATTGAGGTCACTGTTGATATGTGCTGTTGAGATATGGAATGGATTTTCAAATGAGTACTAAAATTATAGAAAAGTCTTAAATTGTACTAGACAGACATTGAGATATGGAAGTGATTTTGGAAATATGAACTATAATTCTAAATGGTACTAAATTTAGTATTGGGTGAAGGAATATAACTTAAATCCTGAAATTTCATAATGCGATTGCCGTTTATGTCTAGAAATGAGATATGGAAAGAAAAAGAGTACTAAAATTATGCGAAAGGGGCTAAATGGTACTAAGTTTGATGCTGAGTGAATGTATAGAGCTGGAATCCAGAAATTTTTTATTAGGGTCTCTGTTTTTATCGGAGATTAAGATATTGAAAAATGTGTATTATAATTGTGCTAAATGTACTAAATGGTACTCAACTTGGTATTGGTTGAAGAAATAGAGATGGAATCCTGAAAATTTGATATGGATGTCTCTCTTGGTGTCTGTGTCTAAGAGTAGAAGCTGGGTTTGGATATGCCTACTATTATGGTACTAAATGGCACTACATTTAGTAATGGAAAAATTTCAGAGCCGAAATCCTGAAAATTGATATTTATTTATTTATTTATACGAAAAGTACTAAATGGTACTAAATCTAATATTGGGTGTAGGGATTGTACGATTTAATTTTATCAAACTGAGCAAGGAGTGCACTTTGAGTAGTACAAAGGTCTAACTCCAACAATTGGAAGGGATTGAAAAATTTAATGTGGTCATTCAATTAAATGACAAATTTACGGGCACTTGCTAATTCAAAAGTATATTTTGTAAGAGCTGGCAATTCTAATGGCAGTGGCATTTTTTCAGAATTTTTTTTCGGAACACAATTTATTTATTTAAAAATTTTCAATGAGTTGATATTAAACCAGTAAAGAAAGTCCTAAAGTCGGGCGGGGCCGATTGTATGATACCCTACACCACTTTGCTAATTTAGTTGAGCTCCACATAACAATTAAACGTTTTTGAGGGAGAATTCAATCATACACCCTATGATTATAATTATAATTTAAAATTCAAAGAACTAAATATGCCGGAGCATTTGTATCTTTTAAATTCGGACTTGTATTGTCCATTTGGTGCACAATTAATTTGAAATCGAATAAAAATATATATGGGAGCTATATCCAAATCGGAACCGATCTCGATAAAATTTGACAAAGATATTTCTGAGCTGTATTTGGTATATTTCCCTGAATATCGTTGTTACGGAGTGCATATTACGGCTGTGGGTAACAAATACAAAAAATCGGATGAACAATATATATGGGAGCTATAGCTATATCTTAACCGATCTTCACCAAATTTGGCATACTACCTTCTAGACTCAATTCGATCGTACGCGCCATATTCCATCCCATTTGGGCAAATATTAGACGTTTGGTGCACAATAAAAGGTAAATCGGACGAAGTTATATATAGGAGTTATATCCAAATCTAAGCCGATCTGTATAAAATTTAGCAAAGGTATTTCTGAGCTGAATTTGATATGTTTCCCCAAATATTGTTTATACAGAGTGCATATTACGGCTGCGGAGGACAAAAAAAAACAAATCGGATAAACAATATATATGGGAGCTATATCTGAACCGATTTCGATAAAATTTGGCATACTTATTTTCAGGCCTAATTTGGTTGTTTGTGTAAAATTCCATACTATTCGGGCTGGACGAACATATATATTGGAGCTATATCTAAATTTTTACCGATTATCTCCAATTACAATAGGGTTCGTTCTTGGGCCAAACAAATGTTGTTTGGACAATTTCATCTCAATCGGATATTAAATGCGACCTGCATTTTGTTCACAAGAATACATGGACAGACGGACGGACAGACGGACGGATAGACGGACTGACATGCATAAATCAACTCAGAAATTGATTCTATGTAGATCATCAAAAGAAACTATGGGTCTATCTCGTTTTCTTTTGCCTGTTACAAACAAATGCACGAAGACATAATACCCTGACCACCTTGTGGTAGGGTATAAAAAATATACATCTTTTCAAGACCACAGAATGGGGAGCTTTTGAAACATTAATTAGGAAAAAAATCTTAATAATATTTTTAACAAGAAATGAAAAGATCTGACCTTGGATTTTAAAAATTTAATTTTCAAAGGGTTTTATATATTTTTTTAATTTTTATTAATATTTTATTTTACAAAATTTAACTTGTATTTTTAAAATAATTTTTTTTTAAAAATATATTTTATTTTTAATTGACGATTTAATTCAGAGACAATCAAGAATGTTTTAAAAATATATATATTTTTCGGGAACAAATTATGGTGGACCTTTTCTAATGAAAATTTCAAAATTTCAAAAATTAGGCCATCAAAAATATTTTTCCAATGGTAATTATATTCAAAATTTACATATATTTAAAATTTATATTCAATAATTTTTTATTTATTTATTTATTTATTTATTTATTTTTTTTTTTTTTTTTTTTGATGACTAAAAGTTGATTTTCCAAAAAAATATTGTTCCAATAATCAGCACACTCTTTGAGTTAAATTTTTCAGTTCCTAAGAACAAAAGTGAATTTTCAGAGAGCAATGACCTGTCCAAAAATCATATAATATACCTGCGTATGTATTTGTGTGGGCATTAAATCCATTTTTATATCAAGTGTGTTAAAAAACCATGCCATGAATTAGGCCACTTTCTCACAGGGCGCATCAAATGCATTTCGGAACAATAAAATCTTATAAAACTCGATCTCATAAATCATGTTGTAAATTATATCAGCAAAAAAAAAAAAAAAAAACAAATGTGTTACAATTTCTTCTTTTGTTTGAAAAATATTTATAACATTAACCAAAAAAAAGAGAAAAAATCTGAAACAGATCATTAATTAATAAAACCAAAACCGATACCTTGGGGACTGCATGGCAAAAGGAATTCCAAGATTCATTTCACTCACAATGAATTTATAATCAAAGTGGTTTTTATTCCGAATAAAAAAAATCTCAAAAGTAAAAGCCGTGTTAAAAAAAAAAAGAAAATGTTATAAAATTCTGAAGCAAAAGGTGCTCCACAGGAATGGAGGGACAGACGGACGTACGGACATACTGACATGAATGCCTGCTGTTGCATTTCAAGGGGGGAGATCCTTTTAAGAGCCTCAATCAATAAAAGAAAAAACCCAAAAAAAAAAAAAAAAACGATGAAGGAATTCATCTGCTTTTTTATGTCTTGAAGCGAGTGTTTGGTGTGAGTTCGCTTCTTTCTTTATTTCTTCCTCTGTCGATAACAATATCAAAATTTGTTGAGCATTTGTTTAATGGCCATTCTAGAACTCATTGTCATTGTTCGTACCCCGATGGAGAGTAGAGAGGGGGAAAACTCAGCCATCCATCCATCCATCGATCCTTGTTTAGTAGTTCTGCTCTCTCTCCCTCACTGCCTTGTTACCAACGATGATTAATTGCTCTGACAGCTCAACAAAAAGGCGGCTGTTAAGGCGTTGGTTCTGTTGCAAGTTTTGAAAACAGCTACACGGCTGTTTGGTCAAAACGAACGCCAAACAAATGATATCCAACATTAACATCCTTAACATTTTCACAGCATCATTTGCCTTGATGTGGGCATAACAAAATCTGACTCTGTGTGTGTCTTTGATTTTGAATTCGAAAAAAAAAAACAAAAAAAAACCAACTGATTTGATTTATTACATTTTTCTCGGTCGCAGGAGTACCTTGTTTGCTTGCCATTGTTTTTCAATATTTTGAGATGACAATATGTTCGATTTTGTTTCAGAAAAACAAAAAAAAAATCGAAACGAAATTCTACATTTATTATGGCTGTTATGAAATTAGATTGATAGGATTTTAATGACTCACAGGGAACAGGATTTAGAAGCTGAAGAATTTTTTTCAACTAAAAATCTCATAGCACATATTTGTTTTCCCTTTTGCGGGGAAGTATTGGATATTTTTGGAGGTGTTTTTTCGTACTCTTAACAAATCAAATATTGATTGATATGACTTAATTTGTGACATCCGCTTTTTGAACTATATTTCCGATAATTGAATCTAAGATGAAGGGAAACAATAATCGCAGAACTGTCATCTGATTGATTTGTTAAAAGATTGATAATAATCCGATTTAAAATTAAATTATTGTCAAGGCGAAAAACTAAATTGAAACAGAGGACTTAAATATTTTATAGAACGTATCAATAAACATAGCACTTTGTTCTGAATTTTCCAAGACGTATTAATAAAGTGACTCTATTAAAAATATTTTTCATGGCAAATAAAAAAACATCTATTTTTTTAATATTTTTCAAGACCTATTAATTAGTGGGTATTTTTTATATTTTTTCAAGGCCCATTAATAAATGTGATTGTTTAAAAATATTTTGAAGACCTATTAACAAACATGGATTTTTTAAAAATATTTTTTCAAGACCATTAATAAATGTGGATTTTTTTAAAAATATTTTTCCCAAACTATTAACGAACGTGATTTTTTGAAAATATTTTTTCGTAAGCTATTAACAAACGTGGATTTTATAAAAATATTTTTTCGTAAGCTATTAACAAACGTGGATTTTATAAAAATATTTTTTCGTAAGCTATTAACAAACGTGGATTTTATAAAAATATTTTTCCCGAAAAAATAACAAACGTGGATTTTATTAAAACATTTTTTCCCGAACTATTAACAAATGTAAAATATTTAAAATATTAAAATTAAAATATTTTTTAAAAGACCTATTACACAAACGTGGATTTTATAAAAATATTTTTTAAAAGACCTATTACACAAACGTGGATTTTATAAAAATATTTTTCCCGAACTAATAACAAACGTGGATTTTATTAAAACATTTTTTCCCGAACTATTAACAAATGTAAAATATTTAAAATATTAAAATTAAAATATTTTTTAAAAGACCTATTACACAAACGTGGATTTTATAAAAATATTTTTTGAAGACCTATTAATAAACGTAGATTTTTTAAAAATATTTTTTCATGACCTCTTAACAAACGTGGATTTTATAAAAATATTTTTTCATGACCTATTAACAAATGTGAATTTTTTTTAAATATTTTTTCATGACCTATTAATAAACGTGGATTTTTTAAAAATATTTTTTCAAGACCTATTAACAAACATGGATTTTATAAAATATATTTTTTTCAAGACCTATTAACAAACGTTGTTTTTATAAAATATATTTTTTTCAAGACCTATTAACAAACGTTGTTTTTAAAAAAAAAAAAATTTGAAGACCTATTGATAAACGTGGAGTTTTTAAAATTATTTTTTCAAGGCCTATTAATAAACGTGGATTTTATAAAAATATTTTTCCCGAACTATTAACAAACGTGAATTTTTTGAAAATATTTTTTCCCGAACTATTTACAAACGTGGATTTTTTTAAAATATTTTTCCCGAACTATTAACAAACGTGGATTTTTTAAAAATATTTTTTCCCGAACTATTAATAAACGTGGATTTTTTAAGAATATTTTTTCAAGACCTATTAATAAACGTGGATTTTTTAAAAATATTTTTCCAGACATGTAAACAAACGTGGATTTTTTTTAAATATTTTTTCCAGACATGTAAAGAAACGTGGATTTTTTTAAAATAATTTTTCATGGCCTATTAACAAACGTGGATTTTTTTAAAATAATTTTTCAAGGCCTATTAACAAACGTGGATTTTTAAAAATATTTTTTTAAGACATATTAACAAAGGTGGATTTTTTTAAATATTTTTTTTCAAAGCCTATTAACAAACGTGGATTTTATAAAAATATTTTTTCGTGAACTATTAAGAAACGTGGATTTTATAAAAATATTTTTTCGTGAACTATTAAGAAACGTGGATTTTATAAAAATATATTTTCAAGACTTATTAAGAAACGTGGATTTTATAAAAATATATTTTCAAGACTAATTAACAAACGTGGCTTTCTTAAAAATATATTCTTTTCAAGACCTGTAAACAAAAGGGGATATTTCAAAAATATTTTTCAAGACATATTAATAAACGTGGATTTTTAAAAATATTTGTTATGACCTATTAACAAACGTAGATTTTTTAAAAATATTTTTTTCATGACCTATAACCAAACATGGATTTTATAAAAATAATATTTTTTTCAAGACCTATTAATAAACGTGGATTTTTTAAAAATATTTTTTCAAGACCTGTAAGCACACGTGGATTTTTTAAAAATATTTTTTCATGACCTATTTATAAACGTGGATTTTTTAAAAATATTTTTCATTACCTATTTATAAACGTGGATTTTTTAATATTACTCAAGGGTACTTAAAATATTAAGGGTATATAAAAAAATATATTTTTCAAGACCTAATAATAAACGTGGATTTTTAATATTACTCAAGTTAAGTTCCTCATTTAAAATTTTGTTAAATTAAATTCACTTTTGGATAAGACTTTTTTTAATACATAATAAATATCCATACATAACAATTTCCCATACAAACATTTTTAATAAAAATATCAATAATGGATATTTAATTTGGTAAACCTTTTTTGGTTATATTTAAATGGGCAATATCCCAAAGTTTAAAAAATAAACAATTTTCTGAGAATTGATTATGTTGGGTTTGCCAAGGTATAGTTTTTCTCTGGTTTGTCGAAAATATATTCCGAGGATAAACCTCGATTCTTAAAAAATTCTGGGATGAAAATATTTAATTTTTAATTTTTTTTTTACTGAAAAAAATTTTGACATTTGATAATAGGCTGATTTCCTTTCTACCCTAATTTTCAGAGTACATAATTGGAAAACGCTATTCTTTATTTCGAACAATAGTTAATTCTCTTCACATTAACAAAACAATAAATTGCAATAGCGATGATAACTGATAACAAGTTCTACATGCGGGTGAATTAACAAATAAAGACACAACCCCTAACGGGCTAATTGTGCTAAAAACAGAAGAAGACATTAATTCCTAAAATAAAAAATTGTGGTCCTGTCGTATCAATCAGTTGCTAAGGACACATTTATGGTATCTTGTGGTAGAAAATTTCAAAATATTGAATAAAAATTTATTTCATTTGTTGAAATAGAGAATAATTTATTTTATCTCAAAAAATGTCAATACTGTTCTGATGTAAAAGATTGTGATTTTTGTAAAAGACGTGGATTTTTAAAAAAAAATTTTCATGACATATTAACAAACGTGGATTTTTTTAAAATAATTTTTCTAGACCTCTTAACAAACGTGGATTTTTTTAAAATAATTTTTCTAGACCTCTTAACAAACGTGGATAATTTAAAAATATTTTCCCGAACGAGGACTTTATAAAAATATTTTTCATGACCATTAACAAACGTGGGTTTTATAAAAATATTTTTTATACCCTACAACACTATGTGTTGGGGGTATTATAAGTTTGATTGGGCCAAAAATTATGTAACACCACGAAATATTGATTTCCCACATAGGAAAGTATATATGGATCTTCCTATCTCGCCGAGCTGAGTCGATCTAGCTATGTATGTCCGTCCGTCCGTCTGTCCGTCTGTCCGTCTGTCCATGTTAATTTGTAATCACTCTACAGGTCGCAATTATGGTCCGATCTTCACGAAATTTAAAATGGAGGTGGGGTTAGGGTCAGAATAGAACCCTATTTCTTTTGGTGATGATCGCCAAATGTTTAGGGGTTGAAATGGACCAAATACTGAAAAAATGTCGGATTTTGCAGTAGCTATACAGGTCGCAATTATAGACCAATCGACGCGGAATTTCGTATGTAGCTAGAGTTTAGGGCGGGGAAGAAGCCTACCAATTTGGGTGGTCATCGGATAATATTTAGCGGGTAAAATAGGCCATACCTTTTTTGTTGAAAAAATTCAAAATTTTTCATAAACCGCGAATATTTTAAATCCCGGCGAAATCACAAAGCCATGACAAGGTTACTTCTGATCTTTACATTGATGTTAAGATCCAACAAATCGGATGTATAGCAAAATATGTGCGATATATATGTTTATCAAAGAAGATATGCTTGAAAGATCTCTTATATGTCGAGAACGGCTGAACTGATTTCGACAGTTCTCATTAATTCGGAATGGCCTCTTGGCAGGAAAGAAAAAACATCTAAAAAATCGCATAAAAATATCTCTCTAAAGATGAAAATATTGATTTTCTAAAATTTTCTCATATTTTTTCAATTTTGTCATATTTTTGGCATATTTTCATTTTGAATTAAACATTTGGTAATATTTCTACAGCTAACAAAACTAAGTAGTTAGGATATCAGGATATCATATACAGATCGCATTTATGGTCCGATCCTAACGAAATTTTGCATGGGGATTAGATGAGGGTCAGAATAGAAGCCTACTCTTTTTGGAGATGATCGCCATATATTTAGGGGTTGAAATGGACCAAAAAGTGCAAAATTGTCAGCAGGTCGTAATTATCGCCCGATCCTCACGCACATTTGAATGGGGGTTACCGGACATTTTAAAAGCCAAGCAGTTTTGGATGGCCATCCAAAAATATTCAATGTATGAAATAGTCTGCCAACTTTTGTAGAAAAGTGACTTTTGGAGAATTCCCAAATACAGGAAAGACGCACTACTGACTATTTCGTTAACGCTGATTTCGTTGAAGAATATAGTCAAATGTCTGTATCTCATGTAGATGCGTTTCAGTCAAAAACCAATAATAAATGTTAAGCATTTGCCACTTCTGAGAGATTATAGGTCTTTGGGAAATATTGGTTCCAGATCTAGGAAGACCATTTACGTGCAACATCTTCCAATAAATTGGAAATGACAAAATTAGTTAAAGTTTCTATTATTCGAAAATTAGAGAACGAAACCTGATGGTTTTCTTTTATAATTTGCCACAATATCTTGTGGAATTATTTCGAGTATCTCGCCTATATAAACTGTATCGTTTATTATAGTGTTGTAGGGTATTCAACGGTCGGCCCCGCTCGACTGTAGCCTTTGCTTACTTGTTTAAAAGACATATTAACAAACGCGGATTTTATAAAAATATTTTTTTAAAGACATATTAACAAACGTGGATTTTATAAAAATATTTTTTAAGACATATTAATAAGCGTGGATTTTTTACAAGTATTTTTTGAAGACCTATTAACAAACGTGGATTTTTTAAAAATATTTTTCCAAGACCTATTAATAAACGTGGATTTTTTACAGTTATTTTTTTAGGGCCTATTAAAAAGTGGATTTTTTAAAAATATTTTTTTAAGACACATTAACAAACGTGGATTTTATAAAAATATATATGCAATATATGTGGCAGATTTTTTTTCAATGTTCCTACCAATTATATTACCCTCTTATCTTATCCTCTTTGATAACATAGGTAAGTTACGAGGAAATGTTATAATATTGCTCACATTCATAAAATACTTTTACCTGTAAACAAAAGACTTAAGACACAAACCTAGTGGAGTGAATGTTCCCCAAAATGTGAAATTTATATTCTTTTAAAATTATTAATTTTTTCCTGAGCCTAGAAAAACATGTTCCAAAATACTTAAATCCTAAATTCGTCGTTATCTTAATTTGTAAATCTATTTTTGTATTTTTCTCGATTTAGATATATTCCCCCCCGCTCAACACATTATGAGTACATTGTTATGTTAATTGAATTTAACACTCCCATCAATAAATATTTGTTCAATAGTTTTTTTTTTTTTTTTTTTTTTTTTGAAAAATATGTTGTGATATGTTGGTAGATTGTGTTCGAACCCAACCCCCTAGAATCGAATCGAAATTCTGCACATATTGTTTGTATTTGAAATTGTGTTTAATAATATTGTGATGTTTATCTCGAAAATATCTTCCTTTGGTCCAAAAACTAAACAAAAGCAAAGCAATCGCTTGGCTCGTTAACCGGCTACACGTTCGTCTAACGACATAGCTGCTGCTGCTGATGATGATGGCGACGACAACGACATCGGTAGTAGTGACAATAGAATACCAGGAACTAAATGTCAATTATTTGTTATACAACCTCCAGTAGATGCAGCAGCAGCAGCAGTAGTCGTTGTCATAGTAGCTCTGGAGGACAAGCAGCAGCAAACAATTCAGAAGTAGTTATATCTTGATAAATCTTAAATCAATGCCAAAAACCACACAACTGTAATAAATATTGTCTGGATGAGGTAGTTAGGAGAGGGCACAGGAGGCTCGCAACACATTTAGTTAGTAAGGGCTTAACAAAGAGCGAAAGAGAAAGAGAGAAAAAAAGTTCGAAGATAAAACACACACGTAGAGTAACCAGAATCAGGACATAAGACAACACACAGAGAATTGGGCAGACCACCACGACCCAGAAGGAAGGCTGGACAGACAGGCGGATAGACACCCAACCAGCCATGCCACCAAAACAAATGTGGTAGTTACTGGAAGCCCAGCAGGGCATGTTGACACATTAATTGTATGAGAGTGTCCTTTTCATTGTTTGCAACCACAGCAAACAAACAATGGCATATTTCCGATTATGTGTGTGTGTCTGTGTGTGCGAGCGAGCAATTGCGTGCCAGGATTCCAATCAACCCAGTACAACATAGATTCTTATCTTGTTTGGCGTTTTATGCCCTTTAGAACATTTGTTGTATTTTTTTTTTCATTTCAAAACACAATTCTGAATTAATTCCGAGTTCAAATTCCGAGTTTTTAGTATGTGTCTTATCACGAATTTAGGTTTGGTGATTGCGATTGTCACAGTTAGTTAGTGATAGTGTGAAAAACGAGATATGAATTAAGTATGCGGGTTGTGTCCTGATTTGGAAACCGTTAAGTTCCGTTTAAGAGTTTTGAAAAAACAAAGAGGGGAGGGATTTCTGTTTTTCCTGCATGTCAGACATCATGATTATAGTTAGTTTTCTGTTGTTCAACGCGATAAGCCAGTTAGGTGTGAACTGGAGTTGTTCGGCATATTTCCGGTGGTCTTAATAAATATGTCAACTGCCAATGGATTACAACTAAAAAAAGCAGAAAGAGAGAGAAATTAACGACAACGGACATTATCTTTTGTGGCTTAATTTAAGGGAGTAGGATGTGAACGAGCAACTGTACCTCTAAATAACTGACAACTCCTTGTCTGGAGGTCTCATGGTTGATATTTGGAGAAAGATTAAAATGAAAATTAGAGAAAATTTAGACAAACCAAAAAAGAAATATATAATTTTAGTTTTTATACCCTCCACCTCGAAATATACTTTTTATATCCCACAAAGTATATATATATTCTTGAACAGCATAAAAGTCTATGTCGATGTCTGTCTCTACGTCTGTGAAAATCCCTCTAGCTTCCGAACTGAATCAAGCAGGTTAACAAAATGTTACACAAATGTATATTATGTCTGCATGACTTTTGGTATTGAAAATGGGTCATGTAACTCCATGTCTTAGTATAGCCCCCACCCCCAATAACGGTACTTCCTGATATTCGGTATTTTGATGATTTAGCGACATTATTCACCGGAGTTGTTGCAAATTTGGTATTTAAAAGTTCGTAACGAATACTACAGCCTATGACAGAAAATTGTCTGTGCAGGTCCTCGTATAGTATAGTCCCAATAGTCCCTACATTATTCACCGAATTTTTTATACCCTCCTCCATAGTATGGAGGGTACATTAAGTTTGGCATTCCGTTTGTCTGTCCGCTGTGCAAATCCCTCTAGCTTCCGAACTGAACCAAGCAGGTTAACAAAATGTTACTCAAATGTATATTATGTCTGCATGACTTTTGGTATTGAAAATGGGTCATGCAGGTCCTCGTCTTCGTATAGCCCCCATATAACGGTACCTCCGATATTCGGTATTTTGATGATTTTGGCGACATTATTCACCGGAATACCTTCATATTTGTTACTTGAAGTTTAAAATGAATACTACAGCCTATGACAGAAAAATGTCTGTGCAGGTCCTCGTCTTCGTATAGCCTCCATTTAAAGGTACCTCCCTTTTTCGGTATTTTGGTGATGTAAGCGACATTATCTACCGGAACTATTTCAAATTTGGTATTTGAAGTTCGTAATGGGTACTACAGCCTATGACGGAAAATTGTCTATGCAGGTTAACGTCTTCGTATAGCCGCCATATTACGGTACTTCCCGATATTCAGTATTTTGATGATTTTACCGTCATTCTTTAACGGAATTGTTTCAGATTTGGTATTTAAAGTTCGTAATGGATACTACAGCCTATAACAGAAAATTCTCTGTGCAGGTCCACGTCTTCGTATAGCCCCCATATTACCGTGCCTCCCGATATTCAGTATTTTGATGATTTTAGCGACATTATTCACCGGAATTGTTTTAAATTTTGCATTTGAAGTTCGAAACGAATACTACAGCCTATCACATAAAATTGTCTGTGCAGGTCTATGTCTTCGTATAGCCCCTCCCTATATTCGGTATTTTGATGATTTTAGCGACAATATTCATCGGAATCCTTTTAAATTTGGTATTTGAAGTTCGTAATGGGTACTACAGCCTATTACAGAAAATTGTCTGTGCAGGTCCGAATAGCCCCCATATAGCGATACCCCCCGATATTCGGTATTTTGATGATTTTAGCTACATTATAAATAGATTTTTTCAAGTTTCGCACTTGAATATTGTAATGCTTTATGACAAAATTTGCCTATGCAGGTCCACGTCGGCGTATAGACCCTAATATAACAGCTACATTCGATATTTTTAAGATTTTGACAGACTTTTTAAAGGTTTTTATTTATTTTTTAATTGCCAAAATCGTTAAACCACCACGGAGGGTATTCAAAGTTTGGCCGAACCGAACTCACAGCGTTTTTACTTGCTTTTAAAAAAATGTCATACAGTCCTGCAAAATTGTTTCCTTTCTGTGGCCGTTCTCATTGGTCCTATATTTACGTCCTCTGGCGTGTTGATAGATATTCAAAACAATTTCACCCAAATATTTTCGTCCAATTTACCCTCTAAATATTATCCAATGAGTATCCACAGTGCTAGGCTTCTATCCTGTCCCAAATTCTTATGCGATTGGTCTTTAATTGTGATTTGTTGAGTAACAGCAAAATCGAAAAAAAATATTCAGTTTTTGGTTCAAAAGGACTCTACCCGCCTCCATGAAAAATTCCGTGGGGATCGGAGGATAATTATGACCTGTATATAACACTTCCAAACAAATTTTATTTTTTGGTACTAAAGTCTCCCTTCATTTTATATCCTAATTTTCATTGTTTGGAATTGATATCTTTTTCTCGTAAATTGCGCCCGCATTTGAAAATTGTTATCTCTTATCATCGGTGAATTGCAATTTATTGCTTTACTAATGGGAATTAAATTAGCTATTGTTTAAACAGTCAACAAATTTTTTTCAATTTGCAACTTTTGTAAGTTGGGAGAACTTTTCCCATAAAATTAAAAAATAATATTTTTTTAAAATTTGATTTTGGAGAATATGGAGAATATTCCTATCAGGTGCTATTATTTCATTTTTTCTTCACTTCACTTCTAAACCAGTTTTCGTAAATAAGAGATCACCCTGATTGCATGCCACCTTTGCCATAATTTTTCCGCCACAAGTAATTTAATTTATTCCAAGGTAATTTAGAAAAATCTCCATACCTTCTCTAGGACTAAACACATTGTTTATTCCCCTGGTATTCCAAATATTTTGAAAAATTATTTCAAAACTAAAATATCAAGTAGATATTTAATTTAAATTTCAAATCAAGACATTAATATCAGTTTCTAGAGCATCCCTTTTTTTGTGGCGGACATTCGACAAACCGCAAAAAAAGAAAAACAAATAAATACCGAAAATATTCACATGACCTTTTGGTGTCCTTTTGACTTTTATGACTTGTTATTGGATTTTATTACCCTGACTTCTTAAGAGAAACGGAATTTGAAATGATTTCATTTTGTGGTTGACCATCTTGTTTTGGGATAAGATATTTTGTACCCTTAAAGGATATGCAACCCTTTTATGTTCTACTTTGAGATAATACCCCCTACCCCCCTGGCCAAGGTGTTAAATTGTTTGTTCCACAGACATCGTCCTTTTGGTTTCTCTCCTTTGATAACTTGATTAAAACTATCATTTTTCTTGATTAAGAGTCTCATTAATTATGATAATGTTACCTTACATAAAACGTCGGAACGAATTCAAATACTGTTCACCCTGCTTTGTTTCAATCTCTCTCAAATACAAAAGCAATAGAAATGAGTTCAGATCAGGGTTACTGCTACTACTTCCTTCCTTCCTTTCTTTCTTTGTTGCTGCGATGTGTAGTCCCTTCAAAGAAGAACCTACCACACAACACCTCCTTGGGTGATAAATGTCAATTTCCTGCTTTCATATTTGTCACGCATTCTAGGCAAACATTGTCTTTGCATTATTCAAGGATATTTATTTTTTGCTTTGGTTTTAATGTCTTTATTCGTTTTGTGTTTCTTGTTTTATCTACCATCCTGTTTGATGGCTTCATTAACGGAATTTAATTTTTTATGTCATATTTTATCTTCTGGTCCAGTGGCTGTTGGAGTTTTTTTTTTACCGTGGAAATAATCCCTTTAAATGTACGTTATTTAAACGGATTATTTGGCGAACAAAAAAAACGGTGGCGGGTATGCTGCCATAAAAAATCTATATTTAGCATTGGATGATATTCTTCACATAGTTTCGAAATTTATTTAGAAAAAAAATATTTTTTTATAAAAATCATCTTCCAGACTATAGTCTTTAAATAAAAAAAACCGCAAATAATCACTTAACGTATATTTTGAATATTTTTTTCCTCAAGAACATCAGGGCAATAAGTGTGATATTTTTATTAAAAAAAAAACAGTAAATTCAGCCGGGCTAAACTTTGAATACCCTCCAACATTTGGAACGAATTTGGAAATTTAAAAAAAAAAAAATATATTCGCCAAAAATTTTGTTAAAATCTTAAAAATACCGAATATAGTAGTTATATTGGGGTCTATACGACGACGTGGTCCTGCATAAGCAACTTTTGTCATGTGCAGATATAGTCTACCGAAGCATTCCTTTTTCATAATTCATCTAATACAGCTAAAAATATTAGTATGGACAAAATCACAAGAAAATCGAACATTTATATCCAATGTTATGCGAGATAATAAATTCCGATCAATTCCATATTAATCTCATGTTTATGGTTGAGAGAAATATGGAGATATAGAGATTTCTAAAGAATCGCTGACTTGCTTCGCTAGTTATGACAGAGAGAAGTTTTTACAATTGTGACCCCTTGTGGATGAGGTACCAGAAAGGGTTCTCCAATACCAATACCTATCATCAATATTTGTTTGTGTGAAATTGGAAGAGAGTTGGATGCTTATTTCGCTTTCTTTGATCGTTTTGTTTTTCAAAATCTTGAAGCCTATGAGGGAGATGTACCAGAAGAAATTCGATCCTATCTCAACCATATTTATAACCGATTTTGTGTGGATGGAAATATAGAGTTGTACCAAGTCTAAATGGAATCGGATGCTAGTTTCGCGTTTCATGAGTTTTATGGATGTTCAAAATTTTGACAATCTGTGGGGGAGGTGCCAGAAGTAGTGGACTGATGTAGTCCATCTTTATACCAGACCTTGGGCTAATAAAATTATTGAGAAGTGTTAAATTTGAAGACAATCGGACTTTTACATCACATTTTATAAGAGTTGTAATTATTCCAAAATTTTAAACCTTTGTGGGGCAGGTACTTGATGGAGTGGACCGATATTGTCTATTTTCGCACGTGACCTAGCATTGACGCAAATATTAGGATTTGCAAAGTTGGTGCAAAATTTAAGTATCCTTTCTCTTTTTGTGCAAAAAAATATTTTTTGAAAATTTCGAACTTTTGTGCGGAAGGTACCAGAAGGAGTGGACCGATACATTCAATCTTCACATCAGAGCCTGGGTAAATAAAATTATTTGGACGTGTAAAAATTAAACACAATCGGACTCTTACATCACGTTTTATAGGAATTGTAATTATTCAAAATTTTGACCATTTGTGGGGAAGGTACCTGATGGAGTGGGCCGATATTGTCCGTATTCACATCTGACCAAGCACTGATGAAAATACTAGGATTTGCAAAGTTGTAGCAAAGTTGGATTATCATTTCTCTTTCTCTGCAGTTTTTTTTTTTTTTTTGAAATCTTCGACCTTTTGTGAGTGTGGTACCAGAAAGAGTGGACCGATCTCCGAACTAGATCTAAGTTTGATAATAATATTACGATGTACCTAGTTTAGATCAAATCGGATACCCCCTTTGAGAGTTATCGTGCTCACAAACCAGCCATATGTCGACCAGGTTTCACAAAATGGAACAAATCGATTGAATGTGCACAAATCCATCCAAATCGGATGAAGATAAATATGGAAGCTATATCCAAATCTGAATCAATCTCCATAAAATACCGCAGAGCTATTTCTGAGCTGAATCTGATATCTGCTACAAAATATCATTGTTGTAGAGTGCATATTAAGAATGTGAGGGACTTAAACCCTAAATCGTATGAAACATATATGTATATGGAATCGGCGGTTATACCTTAACCGATTTTCACCCAGTATATGAAGTACCTAATTCTAAGCTGCCAAAATCCACTCCATCCGTACGTGCCAAAATCCACTCCATTTGGGCTGATATTAATCATATGTTGTACAATATACCTAAAATCGGTTCAAGTTATATATGGGAGCTATATTGAAATTAGAATCGATCTCGATAGAATTTGGCGGAGATATTTTTGGGTTGTATCTGATATCTGCTACCAAATATCCTTGCTGTGGAGTGCAAATTACGAATGTGAGGGACTCAAATACCAAATCTAATGAAACATACATATGATATCCGGGGCTAAATCTTATCCAATTTTAACCCGAAATTGGAAGTACTTGCTTCCAGGCTGAATTCGGACGGTACACCGAAATACATACTATTTGGATGAAAATTACACACATGGCGCCCAATTCGGCCGGGCCGAACTTTGAATACTCTCCACCATTTGGAACGAATTTGGCAATTCTCAAAAACAATAAAATCCGTTAAAAATTATCTTAAAATCTTAAAAATTTCTACATTTAGACCGAGTCTCACCAATTTCGATAGGGTTAGTCCTTGGGCCAAACAAATGATTTGTGAAGAAATTGATATCAATCGGACAATGAATGTTACCTGTACTTTGTATACAAAAATATATAAACAGACGGACGGGCAGCTGGAAGGACTTTCACAATTCGACACAGAATCTGATTCTATGATGATCATCAAAAGGAACTCTGGGTCTATTTATACGTGTAACAAACAAATGCACAAAGGCCTAATACTCTGTACCACAAAGTGGCGTAGGGTATAATACCTAAGAAGAATTTAAAAAAAATGTTTTTCTCAAAGGACCGAGAGGTCCAGCAATCGTGTTCTTTCAGCGTGGAATTTGTAAATGATCAATATAGCCGTCACGAGATTTGATGTTTCTTATGGATTTAAAAAAATATATTTTTCCAAGGAATCGAAATCATTAAGAAATTAAAAGTGGATATTTTTAGAAATATTTTTCGAAGGTAGCAATCCAAAAAAAAAAAAGATTTAAAGCAATCAAATCAAAAACTCGGTATTAAAAACTGTCTCTCATATTAGTAAAAAATATTTCCATCATTCATAAATAAAGTTTTCAATTCCTATTTTGTATGTTCGAAGATTATATCGTTTTTATTAGAAACAATTTAAATAAATTATTTCGCTCCGTTGTTTCCATTTTGTTGCTTCACAGGTCATTCAATATTTTGCCGTTTCAAGCCATGCCATTTGGCTTTGAAAATCTGTCGTATTGATCTGTGGCCAAGTAGATTTTCAAAATATGCTTGTTTGTATCTCGTTCAGGCTTTTGTTTTTTTTTTTTTTTCTAAAAAAAATATAAATAATTTGTTGTTACATAATTTTGATAGAAATCAATTTTTTCCATTGTTGTAATTTAATATAATGCCAGGAGATAGAAAAAGTGTTCAAAATACCAAACAGATGTGGCAAATTAACCATCGACAGAAGATGACATGTTTCATTGTTGGTTCGTTCAATTAAAATTAATGGAGATTTTAGTTAGATTTTTTTTTTGCGAGGAGTGGAGTGCTCTGTGGAAAAATCATGGGCATCATATGTATGTTTGATAGGTAATTCTTATAAAATTATAAATTACTTTGTTCTTTTCAGGTTGATGTGATGGGGAGTGGATGCAATTATTTATTAAGTTTTAATACGGACTAATTGCAGAGACCCTAACCTTGGCCAGACAAGGCGAAATACAAATCGAATAGGCAATTATGAGTATTTCTAAATAAAACAAGTAAAAAAACTGTAAGTTCGGCCGGGCCGAACTTTGAATACTCTCCACCATTTGGAAACAATAAAATCCGTTAAAAATTATCTTAAAATCTTAAAAATACCAAATGTAGCTGTTACATAATAGTCTATACGAACCTGCATAGGTAACTTTTGTCATAAGTCATTACAATATTCAAAAGCGAAAATTAAAAAAATTGGTGAATAATGTCGCTAAAATCATCAAACTACCGAATATCGGGAGGCGCCGTTATATGGGGGCTATACGAAGACGTGGACCTGCACAGACAATTTTCTGTGTTAGGCTGTAGTATCTACTACGAACATCAGATACCAAATTTGAAAGAATTCCGGTGAATAATGTCCCTAAAATAATTAAAGTACCGAATATCGGGAGATACCGTGGTATGGGGGCTATACGCAGACGTGGACATGTACAGACAATTTTCTGTCTTAGGCTGTAGTATCCATTACGAACTTCAAATACCAATTTTGAAACAATTCCGGTAAATAATGTCGCTAAAATCATCAAAGAACCGAATATCCGGAGGTATAATTATATGGGGGCTATATGAAGACGAGAACCTGCACAGACAATTTTCAGTCTTAGGCTGTAGCATCCATTACGAACTTCAAATACCAAATTTGAAACAATTCCGGTGAATAATGTCGCAAAAATCATCAAAATACCGAATATCGGGAGATACCGTGGTATGGGGGCTATACGCAGACGTGGACATGTACAGACAATTTTCTGTCTTAGGCTGTAGTATCTACTACGAACATCAAATACCAAATTTGAAAGAATTCCGTTGAATAATGTTGCTAAAATCATCAAAATACCGAATATTGGGGGGTGCCGTTATATGGGGGCTATACGAAGACGTGGGTCTGCACAGACAATTTTCTGTCTTAGGCTGTAGTATACATTACGAACTTCAAATACCATATTTGAAAAAATTCTGGTGAAAAATGTCCCTAAAATAATTAAAGTACCGAATATCGGTACATACCGTTGTATGGGGACTGTACGAAGTCGTGGACCTACATGGCTCATTTTCGGTTTGAGGATGTAGTATTCATTACGAACTTCAAATACCAAATTCGAAACAATTCCGGTGAATAATGTCGCTAAAATCATCAAAATACCGAATATCGGGGGGTACCGTTATATGGGGGCTATATGGTAGCTATACGAAGACGTGGACCTGCACAGACAATTTTCCGTCATAGGCTGTAGTATCCATTACGTACTTCAAATATCCAATTTGAAACAATTCCGGTGAATAATGTCGCTAAAATCATCAAAATATATCGAATATCGGGAGGTACCGTTATATGGGGGCTATATGGTAGCTATACTAAGACGTGGACCTGTACCGACAATTTTCTGTCTTAGGCTGTAGTATCCATTGCATACTTCAAATACCAAATTTGAAACAATTCCGGTGAAAAATGTCGCTAAAATCATCAAAATACCGAATATCCGGAGGTTACCTTATATGGGGGCTATACCCAAACGTAGACGTACATGACCCATTTTCAATACCAAAAGTCCTGCAGACATAAATTTTTTTGTAAAATTTTTGTCAATCTACTTCAATTCGTTCGAAAACTAGAGTGATTTCCATAGACGGACCGACGGACAGACGGACAGACGGACGGACATCGCTAAATCGACATAGAATTTTATGCAGATCAGGAATATATATACTCTGTGGAGTCTAAAATGTATGTTTCGTGGTGTTACAAACGGAATGACAAACTTATTATACCCTCCATACTATGGTGGAGGGTATAAAAATAGCATTGAAAAATAATTTTAAGGGTTCTAGCCTGAAATTCTAAAATTTGCCCTCAGATGTCGAAATGAGCTGGGACTCCTTCCAACAATTTTTTTTTTTTTTTTGGCTTCCTTATTTGGAAATTTTCAGACTAACCGATCCTACAACTTAGTACCTTAAATTATTGCTCAAAATTATTTATTTTTATACCCTCCACCAAAAAAGGTATGGAGGGTATATTAAGTTCGTCATTCCGTTTGTAACTCATCGAAATAATCATTTTAGACCCAACAAAGAATATATATTCTTGATCAGCGTATAATTCCAAGACGATTTAGCGCTGTCCGTCCGTCTGTTGTAATCACGCTACAGTCTAAACGAATTAAGATAGGAAGTTAAAATTTTGCACAGATCGCTCTTTTGTCTGCAGGCAGGTCAAGTTCGAAGATGGGCTATATCGGTCCACGATATCATATAGCCCCCATATAACATATTTAGTATTTTGATGATTTTAGCCACATTTCCCAATGGAGTTATCTGAAAATCCACACAATGATTTCATTGTGAGTACTTTACCCCCAGACATAGATTTGTCTACATAGGTCCACAATATCGTATATGCTTTTTAATAGTTATAATTTGGATCTTATGTCAGAATATATTCCAGAAAATTTTCCATCTCTCTTGTCTCCATTCGTTAAAAATATTTTATTTTTATTTTTGCAAATTTCATTCCATGTTTCTTCTCCCACATAAAACTGGCTGTGCCAAAAAAACATCTTTCCCACACAAATCCCCTTTCGAAACGGTCTCGATTTTTAGCACTTGCCTCCACAACCAATGGAATTTTTAATCCAATTTCTTGAAATTCATTATCAGCCGACAAAAATGGCACCACCAAAAACCGCTGGCACGTTTTAACGAAAAATTCCCAAATATTCATTCATAAATTCTCAATAATACCACAGATATTCGATTGTTAGTTCAATTAACACATCTTCGTTATCTTCGGTTTTAAGGAAACCACATTCATTGAAAACAAAGTCTTTAAGAAATCTCTTCAATTTATGCTTGATTTACACCCCACACAACACACCCTAATTCCAATAAAACAAATTTATCGTTTTGGAAGAAGTACAAAAACAAAACTTCCGAAATTGATTATTTCCATAATCCCATAACCGAAGGTTTTTTTCTGGTGTTTTTTTTTTTTTTTTTTTTTTTGAATGAGAAAGTGTGAATGTGTATTTTGTCTCTAGACCACATATAAGTTAATATTATTAAAATTATGCTTTGTCTAACACCATTGTCTGCGTGTGAGAAAAACAAAGAAAGCCAAGTGTAAAAGTGATAATTCGAAAGGAAAATACAGTAAGAGGGTGGGCTGTTGGAGTAATTGGTCTTTTGTGAATAGAAAATTTCACGAAAGTCTAGAAAACACCATAAGAAAGACTCAAACACCACCAACCCACTGGTAATATATAGTAGGGGCCTCAAGAAAATGTTTATCTGCAGTATAGGCGTCTAGGGCCAACTTCACTCCAATATAGGCCCGCTACTTTACAGTATAGGCCCTCAAAGGACAGTTACTTTGCAGCAGAGGCATCTTAAGACAGCTACTCTATAGAAGAAGCTTCTATGGACTGCGACTCTAAAGTAGGGTTCCCTAAGGCCAGATACTCTAAAGTAGAAGCATCTGGGACCAGCTATTGAAAGATACAGGTCTGTAGGGCTAGCTACTCAAAAGTAGAGGCCTCTTAAGCCAGCTTCTCTAAAGTGGAGGCCCCAAGGGCCAGCTATTTTAAAGTAGAGGCCTTTGAGACTATCTACTCTCATGTAAAGGTCTTAAGAGCCAGCTACTCTAACCAGAGGCCCCAAGGCCAGCTACTTTACAGTAGAAGCTCCTGGAGCCAGTTAACCTACAGTAGAAGCTTCAAGGGACAGCAACTTCAATGTAGGGGCCATCTATTCTACAGCAGTGAACTTTGAAGGCAAGCAACTCTACAGTATAGGCCTCTAAGGCCAGCTACTTTCCAGCAGAGGCCTCTTAGGGCAGCTACTTTACTGAAAAGGTCTCAGGTACAAGCTACTTAAAATTAGATTCATCCAAGGCCAACTACTTTGCTGCAGAGGCCTCTAAGGCCACCTACTTAAAAGTAGAAGTCAGCTACTTTACTATAGAGGCCTCTAACACCTCTGAAACCTATTTAACAGTAGAGCCCCTGATGCCAGTTCTCCACAGTAAAGAACTCTGAGGTCAGTAGAAGCATATGAGAACAGCTACCCTAAAGTGGAGCCTCTCTGACCAGCTACTCTAATTTACAGGAAAGTCCTCTGAAGCCAGCTACTCTACAGCAGAGACCTCTGAGCCCAGCTACTTACAATAAAGGCCTCTAAGGCCACCTACTCTTCAATAGAGGCCTCTAAGGCCAGGTACTCAATAGAAGCCTCTAAGGCCAGCTACTCAAGAGTAAAGGCCTCTGGAGGCCAGTTGTTTTACAGTAAATACCTCTGAAGCCAGGTTCTTTACAATAGAGGCCTCTGAGGCCAGCTACTCTACAGTAGAGGCCTCTAGGGCCAGCTACTCTACAGTAGAGGCCTTTATGGCCAGGTACTCTACAATATAGACCTCTGAGGGCCAGCTACTCTACAATAGAGGCCTCTGGAGGTCAGCTACTCTACTGTAGAGACCTCTGACTCCAACCAATCTACAGTAGAGGCCTCTGAGGCCAGCTACTCTATAGTAGAGGCCTCTGAGGCCAACTACCCTACCGTAAAGGCCTCTGAAGCCAACTAATCTGCACTAGAGGTCTCTGGAGGCCAGCTACTCTACAACAGAGACCTCTGAGGCCAGCTACTCAAGAGTAAATGAATCTGGAGGCCAGCTGCTTTACAGTAAAGACCTCTGAAGCCAGGTTCTTTACAATAGAGGCCTCTGGAGGTCAGCTACTCTACAGTAGAGGCCTCTGGAGGCCAGCTACTCTACAGCGGAGACCTCTGGAGGCCAACTACTTTACAACAAAGGCCTCTGAGGCTAGCCTCTCTACATTAGAGGCCTCTGGAGGCCAGCTACTCTACAGTAGAGACCTCTGACTCCAACCAATCTACAATAGAGGCCTCTGAGGCCAGCTACTCTATAGTAGAGGGCTCTGAGACCAACTACCCTACAGTAAAGGCCTCTGAAGCCAACTAATCTACAATAGAGGTCTCTGGAGGCCAGCTACTCTACAACAGAGACCTCTGAGGCCAGCCACTCAAGAGTAAATGACTCTGGAAGCCAGCTGTTTTACAGTAAAGACCTCTGAAGCCAGCTACTCTACAACAGAGACCTCTGAGGCCAGCTACTCAAGAGTAAATGACTCTGGAAACCAGCTGTTCTACAGTAAAGACCTCTGAAGCCAGGTACTTTACAATAGAGGCCTCTGGAGGTCAGCTACTCTACAGTAGAGGCCTCTGGAGGCCAGCTACTCTACAGCGAAGACCTCTGGAGGCCAGCTACTTTACAATGGAGGCCTCTGAGGCTAGCCTCTCTATATTAGAGGCCTTTGGAGGCCAGCTACTCTATAGTAGAGGCCTCTATGACCAACTACTCTACAGCAGAGGCCTCTGACTACAACAACTCTGCAGTAAAGACCTCTGAAGCAAGGTACTTTACAATAGAGGCCTCTGGAGGTCAGCTACTCTACATTAGAGGCCTCTGGAGGCCAGCTACTCTACAGCGGAGACCTCTGGAGAGCGGAGACTTTACAATAGAGGCCTCTGAGGCTAGCCTCTCTCCATTAGAGGCCTCTGGAGGCCAGGTACTCTACAGTAGAGGCCTCTAAGCTAGCTACTCTACAACAGAGACCTTTGAGGCCAGCTACTCAAGAGTAAAGGCCTCTAAGGGTAGCTTTTCTACAGTAGAGGCCTCTAAGTCCAGCTACTCAAGAACTAAGGCCTCTGAGGCCAACTAACCTGCAATAGAGGCTTCTGAAGAACAGCTACTCTACAACAGAGACCTCTGAGGCCAGCTACTCAAAAGTAAATGCCTCTGAAGCCAGGTACTTTACAATAAAGGCCTCTGGAGGCCAGCTACTCTACAGCAGAGACCTCTGGAGGCCAGCCACTTTACAAGAGAGGCATCTGAGGCTAGCCTCCCTACATTAGAGGCTTTAAAGACCAGCTGCTCTACATTAGATGCACTAAGGCCAGCTACTCGAGTAAAGACTAATGTTGAGGCCTCTGAGGCCAGATATTCTACAGTAGATGCCTCTGGAGGTCAATAACTTTACAGTAGAGGCCTCTGGAGGCCAGCTACTCCACATTAGTGGCCTCTGGAGGCTAGCTACTTCACATTAAAGGCCTCTGGAGGCCAGCTACTCTACATTAGAGGCCTCTGGAGGCCAGCTACTCCACATTGGAGGCCTCTAAGGGCAGCTACTCTACAGTAGATACCTACGAGGCCAGCTACTCTACTATAGAGGCCAGCTACTCTATTAGAGGTCCAACATTAGAGGCTCTAAAGCCAGCTACTCTACAGTAGTGGCATCTACTGACAAGTTCTCTACAGTAGAGCCTCTAGATTTCATCTCCTCCATAGAAGTTGTCTCTGAAGAGAGATAGAAGGCCCTAATACCAAAAGTTTATCATTTATAGAAGGTTTTTATCCAACTTCTAATGGAATTACCCATATCTTCGTCGTTATGCTAAAAAAAATGAATATGACTTAAATGTTTCATTAATTTGCAGATATGAATTTAATTTATTTAAGTGCAACAAAATTTAATAACAATAATAAATTACTGTGAAACAAAAACAAACACAAAAGAGCGAACAACATGTGGTCACATATAAATATAAATAAACTAAATAAAGATAAAATAATAATAATAACAATAACAATAATGAAACCCTAACACAAAAATAGTTGCATGACAAAGGAATTTGTGAAGATGATGTGGTTACTTTATTAGCAGAGTTTAGATGTTATGGCCTGGTTGCTGATGATGCTGCCGCCACTGGCCAAGTGTTTAAGTGCGATGTGTGATGTTTAAGATTTTCTGGTTCTAGATACTTTAAAGAAACATATTTAGGTATGTATGTTTGTCTGTGGGTATGAACATAATTATGTGTGATGCTGCTAAGGTATGCCATGCCATGGCATGTGCGATGAGTGCACACTGAAATTATAATTACTTATGGCAAAAAAACGGCAACTTTTAATAAATATACATTTATAAATTAATTTATTTTTTGCTTCTTTTTTTTTAAGAAAAATAATTAATTGAGTGTTCGCCGTAAAAAAGTTCATCTAAGTAAATATTTTGATATGCCCAGACAAGGTTGTTGAGAAGGTTATTTAGATTAGAGATTATTAACCTTTTGAACACTCAATTGCAGAACAAATGAAGAACAAAGGTTTCAATTAATTGAGAGGTGATGCATAGCTTCCTGCTGACTTATATATTTTAATTAATTATGTCTCAATTTAATATTTTTTCTGCGGCTCATTAAACATTTGCGGATCACAGAAAACCACATAAATACCTGCAAAATTTTTGTGTGGGCCACCCTGAATTTTTCTTCCGAGATCTCCATTTGTTAGCTCAACAATGCATGCTTACTAAATCAAGTCATATGGCGAAACCAGACAAACTCCACCATCCACCTTAAAAGGTAATCTCCCAAGGAATAAGAAAACCAAGCGAGACAGTACCCACTATCTTTACAGAAATATGAAGATATTAAAAAAAATATTGGTTACTCCAACCACGACGACGACAAAACCTGGAATGGTCATTACACTAATTTTCCTTTAATACCACCAACCAACCACCACCGCCGCCACACTGAAAGCCCAAACCCAACCGCCATCAACCTTCTGAACAATTATGAAAATTAATGTTTAAGGTCAGGGAATATGGTTTTTTTCGGCTCAAGCACAAGAAGAAGAGGAAGCCCGAACCAGGAATCCAGTAGCCGTATATGTCGAAAATGATGTTTTGCCTACTGGGAGGTCCTGAACTATGATCAGAGAGAGAGATGCTGAACATAAAAACAGAAGCCACAAAATAAAACCACAATCGACCGCAAAAACAAAACGACAAAGCCAAGACCAACAACACCAAAAAAAAAAATGTGGACAATAAAGAGAACACATGAGCATTGAATACTCATGACTGCCAATTTTTTGTCGATTAAGACCGTGTTTTTTTTTCCTGTCATAATTTGGTTAGGGTGTTTCGAGGCAGGATAGCAGTGGAATTTTCTGGCAAAAGGGCCCAAATAAAAAACCCAAAAACATTCCTTTAATGCGATAGAAAACAGATGGCCTGAGAGACTTCTACCTCAGGGTATATTTCAATAGCTGCCCTCACAGACCTCTATCGTTAAGCAGCTGGCCTTAGAGGCCTCTACTCTTAAATAGCTGGTCTCAGAGGCCTCCAGTGAAGACTAGCTGTCCCCAGAGGCCTCCAGTGAAGACAAGCTGTCCCCAGAGGCCTCTGATTCAGAGCAACTGACCTCCACTTTAGAATAACTGGTCATAGAGACCCTTACTTTACAGTAGCCTGCCTTAGAGGCCTCTACTGCTTAGTAGTTATACTCAGAGGCAACTGGTATGAAACAGTTGTCCTCAGAAACCTCTTCTGTAGAGTAGCTGGCCTCCAGAGGCCTCTATTGTAAAATAGCTGACTTCAAATGCCTTTACTCTTGAGTAGCTGGCCTTAGAGGCCGCTATTGTAGAGTAACTGGCCTTAGAGGCCTCTACTGTAGAGTAGCTGGCCTTAGGGGACTCTATTGTAGAGTAGCTGGCCTCAAGAGGCCTCTACTGTAGAGTAGCTGGCCTCAAGAGGCCTCTACTGTAGAGTAGCTGGCCTCAAGAGGCCTCTACTGTAAAGTAGCTGGACTCCAGAGGCCTCTACTGTAGAGTAGCTGGACTCCAGAGGCCTCTATTTTAGAATAGCTGGCCTCCATTGGCCTCTACTGTAGAGTAGCTGGCCTCAAGAGGCCTCTAATGTAGAGTAGCTGGCCTCAAGAGGCCTCTACTGTAGAGTAGCTGGCCTCAAGAGGCCTCTACTGTAAAGTAGCTGGACTCCAGAGGCCTCTTCTGTAGAGTAGCTGGACTCCAGAGGCCTCTACTGTAGAGTAGCTGGCCTCAAGAGGCCTCTACTGTAGAGTAGCTGGCCTCAAGAGGCCTCTACTGTAGAGTAGCTGGCCTCAAGAGGCCTCTACTGTAGAGTAGCTGGCCTCAAGAGGCCTCTACTGTAAAGTAGCTGGACTCCAGAGGCCTCTTCTGTAGAGTAGCTGGACTCCAGAGGCCTCTATAATAGCTGGCTTCAGAGGCATTTACTCTTGCGTAGCTGGCCTTAGGGGCTTGTATTGTAGAGTAGCTGGCCTCGGAGGAGCTGCTTTCTTCAGAGGCACCTACTGTAGAGTAGCTGGTATCTTTAACAGCCTTAGAGGCCTTTAGCTGGCCTTGAAGATCCCTACTTTATAGTAGTTGGCCGTAGACGCCGCTACATTAGTGTAACTGGCCTAAGAGGGCTCTACTATTAAGTAGCTGACTTCTACCGTAGAGTAGCTGTTCTTCAGAGGCCTCTACTTTAGAGAAGCTTGCCTCCAGAGGCCACTGCTGTATAGTAGCTGGCCCTAGAGACCTCTGCTGTAGAGTAGGTGGCCCTTCTTCTTCTTTAGATTAGCTGGCCTAAGAGGTCCCTACTTTAAAGTAGTTGGCCGTAGAACCCGATTAGTGTAGCTAGCCTCAGTGATCGCTACTTTAGTGTAGCTAGCCCTAGAGACCTCTACTTAAGAGGGGCTGGTACCTCAGAGGGTTCTACTGTTAATTAGCTGGACTTAGAGGCCTCTATTATTAAGTAATCAACCCTACAGGCCTCTAATTTAGAGTAGATGGTCTCAGAGGCCTCTCTTTTACAACGGCTGACCCCTGAGGCCTCTTCTTTATAATGACTGACACCTGAGGCCTCTACTTTACAGTGGCGGGGCCAGAGGGCTCTCTTGTAAAGTAGCTGGCCTCTGAGCTCTCTAATGTCGAGTAGCTGGCTTAAGGGGCATCTACTATAGAGCAGCTGCCCTCAGAGATTTCCACTGTAGATTTGCTTGCCATTGAGGCCTCTTCTGTGGAGTAGCAGTCCTCCCAATCCCGCAACAAAAATTTTGGTTCTCAGGACTTCTATCTGTTCCCGTTTCCATGGACAGGCCAAAATGCAAATATCAACACCAGTAGGCGACAATCTAACCAATTGGCCACGAATGGCTGGCTATATGTACGAATCGCAAGAGAACACTGACACACACTCGCGCCACACACATCTCTGGACTGCAACAATAATAACAACAGCAGCAACAACAACAAAAACAAACATCGAGATTATTTGGCCAAGATAAGCGCCACACGATAAAACACCAAATTTGAAGGTTTCTTTTGTTGCTACAAGAGTTTTCCCTTGTTGTTGCTGTTCGCTTTTTTTGCCAAGTTTTAGTCAAATCGTTTCGGAATATTTTTTTTATTTTTCTTTACATCTTCTAGACCAAACATAGCCAAGAAGCGGTTCATGTGCTACAAGTGCTTTGGAATGGTGGAGACACATGACGTAAAGCAAATACCAGAAAGGTGGTCAAATAGGGCGAATGGCCATCCACAAAGAGGTGAAGGGAGTGAGGGGCCTTGGTTCGAGCGATGACATGGCAAAGAAATCGAGGGAAAACTAGAAGATATGCTGATTGGCATTAGTAATGGATTATCACGAAATCGCCTTTTTCTCTACATTGCCCAGCTCTTCATTCGGATCGGTTCTGTTCACTACAGCTTCTTGGCTTGCTGGCTGGCTGGCTGCTCGCTCACATTAACATAACATTAGCAATATGGAAATTATTAACCCAAAATGCCATATCGTGTGATCATCATCAATGATATCCAAATGATGTTGTTCGAACCAAGTAAGCAGGTATGTGGGGCAGAAAAGGAGAAGAGAGAGGGCAAATTTTGCGTTTCTAGCCATGATATGGCTGCTGATGGTGCGGCGATTTTTCAGCGATGCCAATGTTGATCATCATCTGGCACCGGCTGATAATGATGATGACGACGGCGACAACAACGTCAGTCGTGGTGTGATCAGCAGCAACATTTGGAAATGCTTCCTTTTCTAGAGTTCGCTGGAGGATGGGAAATGCTGAAGAAAGTTGTGGACTTAAGACGAATAAACTGAACACTTCCCAAAAATAAAATGTGGATTTCTTTTATTTTTTAAGTCGTCAAATGAAAGTGATTTTTTAAAAATATTTTTTAAGGACCGAAAATAATTGCGGATTTTTTAAAAATATTTTTAAACGTGGATTTTTTTAAATATTTTTTCAAGACCTATTAACAAACGTGGATTTTTTAAAAATATTTTTTCAAGACCTATTAACAAACGTGGATTTTTCAAAAATATTTTTTCAAGAAGTCTAACAAACGTGGATTTTTTAAAAATATTTTTTCAAGTAGCAAAAATAAACGTGGATTTTTTAAAAATACTTTTTTCAAGTAGCAAACAAAAACGTGGATTTTTTAAAAATACTTTTTTCAAGTAGCAAACAAACACGTGGATTTTTTAAAAATATTCTTTCAAGCAAAAATAAACGTGGATTCTTTAAAAATATTTTTTCAAGTAGCAAATATAAACGTGGATTTTTTAAAAATACTTTTTTCAAGTAGCAAACAAAAACGTGGATTTTTTAAAAATACTTTTTTCAAGTAGCAAACAAACACGTGGATTTTTTAAAAATATTCTTTCAAGTAGCAAAAATAAACGTGGATTTTTTAAAAAGATTTTTTCAAGTAGCAAAAATAAACGTCGATTTTTTTAAAAAGATTTTTTCAAGTAGCAAAAATAAACGTGGATTTTTTAAAAATATTTTTTCAAGTAGCAAAAATAAAAGTGGATTATTTAAAAATATTTTTTCAAGTAAAATAAATAAACGTGGATTTTTTAAAAATATTTTTTCAAGTAAAATAAATAAACGTGGATTTTTTAAAAATATTTTTTCAAGTAAAATAAATAAACGTGGATTTTTTAAAAATATTTTTTTAAGTAGCAAAAAAAACGTGGATTTTTTAAAAATATTTTTTTAAGTAAAATAAATAAACGTGGATTTTTTAAAAATATTTTTTTAAGTAGCAACAAAAACGTGGATTTTTTAAAAATATTTTTTCAAATAGCAAAAATAAACGTGGATTTTTTAAAAATATTTTTTTAAGTAGCAAAAATAAACGTGGATTTTTTAAAAATATTTTTTTAAGTAGCGAAAATAAACGTGGACTTTTTAAAAATATTTTTTTAAGTAGCAAAAATAAACGTGGATTTTTTTAAAATATTTTTTCAAGTAGCAAAAATAAACGTGGATTTTTTTAAAATATTTTTTCAAGTAGCAAAAATAAACGTGGATTTTTTAAAAATATTTTTTCAAGTAGCAAAAATAAACGTGGATTTTTTTAAAATATTTTTTCAAGTAGCAAAATAAACGTGGATTTTTTTAAAATATTTTTTCAAGTAGCAAAAATAAACGTGGATTTTTTTAAAATATTTTTTCAAGTAGCAAAAATAAACGTGGATTTTTTAAAAATATTTTTTTTAGAACCAAAAATGTTTTTAAATATTATTTTCAAGGCCTCCCTTACCTTCTATAGAGTGCATTGCCATTGCACATTCTACTCCCACTAGCTACACCCCCACATTAGTAGTTTTGGCATATTTGCTGAATCTTTCTTGGCATCAAAACTGCTACATATCTATCGACATATGAGTCTATGTGGCGGTCCCCCGCACAAGGCTATATGTGTGTTACACTAACTTATTTCTGCTTACAAAATATATATATGCCCTGGCCAAAACAAATCGTGTTAGCTGCAGTTTTCGTTCTCTTATTTTTCAAGGAAAAATGTATGAGAAAAACATTTTTTCTCGTCGAGATTTTGGGTTTTTTTACTTTTTTTTTTTTTTTTGGTAAAAGCCAGCAACGTGATCTTATTTTTGCGCCTTTGACTCACGATTTTGCATAACAAACAGTTTGATGCAGAAAACCCAAAAAAAAATACAACACAGCAGCTAAATACTGGCAACAACAAATTCTTGGCTACAAAAAACACTCACGCAGAAAAGAAGAAAAAAAAAAGTAACTCCGATATAAAAAACCCAACGAAAATTATTATTCTGTCACATGAAAAAATAATAAGAAAAATTTACAAGCAAATCCAAATTATAATGGAAATTAACCCAAATCTTTTACACACTTTAACGCCTATACCACGATGCCAAAGATTTTTTCGGGTACCCGCAAAACAATTGACAGCCATTGACGACGCAAAACGACAACAGCAGCCAACGACAGCCATATCATTGATATAAAGCCATAGTTTTTATTTCTGTCATTTTGCAGTTTTTTTTTCTCTTTTTTTGCTCCCAGGGATATTAGCAACAGCTTCAGTAATAAAAAAAAACAAAAAAACGCCAACCTCCAAAATTGGGTCAACAATGACCAATTTGGCCGTTAAAGCGTCTCTCATTTAAATAACGTTTTAAATATCATTAAACGGAGGGAGATAACACTTCAAAGGCACAATAACCCAAAACAAATTCGCAATTGACCATAAACAATGACACACAGAACCATATTAAATAAAATTATACCAAGTCGACAAAAAAAACGACAATAACAGCAACAACAGCAGATACAGCAATGCCAATGTGAACGCATAAAAAAGTCGGCTAAAACAATAAACAGAACAGTTGGAGCAATAACAAGTCGTTCAAGAGAAATGAGAGAAAAAATAAGTGAAACAAGTAAAAAAGCTGTAAGTTCGACCGGGCCGAAATTTGAATACCCTCCACCATTTGGAACGAATTTGTCAATTCTCAAAAACAATAAAATCCGTTAAAACTTCTGTTAGAATCTTAAAAATACCGAATGTAGCTATTATATTAGGGTATATCTATCTGTTTATAATGTAGTTAAAATCATCAAAATACGGAATATAGCGAGGTACCATGGTGGTTATAAAACGTGGATCTGCACAGACAATTTTCTGTCATAGGCTATAATATCCATAACGAACTTCAAATATAAAATTTGAAAAAATTCCGGTAAATAATGCCGCAAAATCATCAAAATACCTAATATCGGGAGGTACTATTATATCGGGGCTATACCAAAACGTGGACCTGCATGGACAATTTTCTGTCATAGGTTGTATTATCCAATACGAACTGCAAATGCGAAATTTGAAACAATTCCGGTAAATAATGTCAAAATATTCAAAGAAAATAATTTAGTGCACAGAAATAGACAGGATAATCTGATTTTGCTCCAACTTTGCGAATCCTAATATATTCATCAGAACTAGATCAGGTGCGAAAATGAACAATATCGGTCCACGCCATCAGGTACCTCCCCCCTAAAAGGTCAAAATTTTGAATGATTACAAGTCTTAAAAAATGTGATGAGATGATGATGGGATGAGTCCGATTGTCTTAAAATTTCACACATCCCAAATAACTTTAACCAAAACGTTTATAAAATCGGAAAGATGCATCAGATTCTCATAATATTGCACACATCCCATTATTTTCACTAACAAAAGATCTGTTGTGAAGTTGGGCTACATCGATTTGCTTCTGGTACCTCCCCCACAAAGGCTGACATTCTTGAATATCCATTAAGCTCATAGGAAGCGAAATTAGCATCCGATTCCATTCAAGACTTGGCACATCTCAATATTTCCATCAACATAAGATCTGTTGTAAAGATAGTAGAGATTGATACATTTCTTCTGGTACCGCCCCCATATAGGGTTCAAGATTAAAAAAACTTCCCATATAAAAACGCCAACAGTCTTTTTTTGATACCGGTTCAAACAATTTGTACAGTTTTGTAGAACCGAATAAAGCTGGGATTTTGTATCCGAACTTTGGGATCGAAAAATCGGGCATTTTGCCGTAATTAGGTTAAAAATACCTACCCCGTAATTTGGTTCATATCTGCAATCGTTTTGGACGAAATTCCCTTATAGTGGGGATTATGTCCGGCACTTTCCGGGGATTATGACCAATTCTTATACCATCCCCCACAGTATGGAGGGTATATTAAGTTTGTTATTCCGTTTGTAATACCTCGAAATATACAGTTTAGTCCCCACAAAGTATTTATATTCTTGATCAGCATAAAATTCTATGTCGATTTAGCGATGTCCGTCCGTCTATCGGTCTGTTCGTCTGTGGAAATCACTCTAGCTTCCGAACGAAATGAAGTAGGTTAATAAAATGTTACTCAAATGTGTATTATGTCTGCAGGACTTTTGGTATTGAAAGTGGGCCATGTAGATCTACGAAGACGTACATACATAGCCCCCCCCATATAACGGTACCACTCGATATACGTTATTTTGATGATTTAAGCGACATTATTTACCGAAATTATTTCAAATTTGGTATATGAAATTTGTAATGGATACTACAGCCCAAGACAGAAAATTGTTTGTGCAGGTCCACGTCTTCGTATAGCCCCCATATAACGGAACCCCCGATATTCGGTATTTTGATGATTTTAGCGTCATTATTCACCGAAATTATTTCAAATTTGGTATTTGAAGTTTGTAATGGATGCTTCAGCCTATGACAGGAGATTGTCTGTGCAGGTCCACGTCTTCGTTTAGCCCCCATATAAAGGTACCTCCCAATATTCGGTATTTTTATGATTTTAGCGACAATATTTACCGGAATTGTTTAAAATTTGGTATTTGAAGTTCGTAATGGATGCTTCAGCCGATGACAGGAGATTGTCTGTGCAGGTCCACGTTTTATAACCCCCCTAAATTCGGTATTTTGATGATTTTATCTACATTATAAACATATTTTTTTCAATATAAATATTGTAATAGCTGGTGACAAAAGCTCCCTATGCAGGTCCACGTCGTCGTATAGGCCCTAATATACGGCTACATTCGGTATTTTTAAGATTTTAACGGATTTTATTTTTTTGAAAATTATAACATTTTTACCAATTGGTGGGGGTATTCAAAGTTCGGCCCGGCCGAACTTACAGCTTTTTTACTTGTTTTTCTATATTTATTTTTGAAAATTATAACATTTTTACCAATTGGTGGGGGTATTCAAAGTTCGGCCCGGCCGAACTTACAGCTTTTTTACTTGTTTTTCTATAAAATCTACGTTTGAAGTGTAGAATTTAAAAAAAAAATTGGTTAAATTTTTCTTTTTTTTAAATTTTATTGATGATTGAATATTTTTTTTTTTAATTTTTTTAACGCATTCTTTAAAAACTATTTAAAGAATCCACTTTTCAACGCATTTGGATATTCTTTAAAAACTATTTAAAGAATCCACTTTTAAACGCATTTGGATATTCATTAAAAAATCCACGTTTGAAGGCCTTTGGCTACTTTTAAAAAATCCACGTTGAAGGCCTTTGGCTACTTTTCAAAAAAATATTTAAAGAATCCACGTTTCTTGGCCTTTGGCTACTTTTAAAAAAATATTTAAAAAATTCACGTTTGTTAAACTTTGGCTACTCTTCAAAAAATATTTAAAAAAATCAACGTTTCTTGGCCTTTGGCTACTTTTCAAAAAATATTTAAAAAAATCAACGTTTCTTGGCCTTTGGCTACTTTTCAAAAAATATTTAAAAAAATCCACGTTTCTTGGCCTTTTGCAACTCTTCAAAAAATATTTAAAAAAATCCACGTTTCTTGGCCTTTTGCTACTCTTCAAAAAATATTTAAAAAAATCAACGTTTCTTGGCCTTTGGCTACTTTTCAAAAAATATTTAAAAAAATCCACGTTTCTTGGCCTTTTGCTACTCTTCAAAAAATATTTAAAAAATCCACGTTTGTTAAACTTTGGCTACTCTTAAAAAAAAATTTAAAAAATCCACGTTTGTTAAACTTTGGCTAATCTTAAAAAAATTTAAAAAATCCACGTTTGTTAAACTTTGGCTACTCTTAAAAAAATATTTAAAAAATCCACGTTTGTTAAACTTTGGCTACTCTTAAAAAAATATTTAAAAATTCCACGTTTCTTTGCCTTTGGCTACTCTTAAAAAAATATTTAAAAAATCCACGTTTGTTAAACTTTGGCTACTCTTAAAAAAATATTTAAAAATTCCACGTTTCTTTGCCTTTGGCTACTCTTAAAAAAATATTTAAAAAATCCACGTTTCTTGGCCTTTGGCTACTCTTAAAAAAATATTTAAAAAATCCACGTTTCTTGGCCTTTGGCTACTTTTAAAAAAATATTTAAAAAATCCACGTTTCTTGGCCTTTGGCTACTTTTAAAAAAATATTTTAAAAAATCCACGTTTCTTGGCCTTTGGCTAGTTTTCAAAAAATATTTAAAAAATCCACGTTTCTTGGCCTTTGGCTAGTTTTCAAAAAATATTTAAAAAATCCACGTTTCTTGGCCTTTGGCTAGTTTTCAAAAAATATTTAAAAAATCCACGTTTCTTGGCCTTTGGCTAGTTTTCAAAAAATATTTAAAAAATCCACGTTTCTTGGCCTTTGGCTACTTTTCAAAAAATATTAAAAAATCCACGTTTCTTGGCCTTTGGCTACTTTTCAAAAAATATTTAAAAAATCCACGTTTCTTGGCCTTTGGCTACTTTTCAAAAAATATTTTAAAAAAAATCCACGTTTGTCAAACTTTGGCTACTTTTCAAAAAATATTTAAAAAAATCCACGTTTCTTGGCCGTTGGCTACTTTTCAAAAAATATTTTAAAAAATCCACGTTTCTTTGCCTTTGGCTACTCTTGAAAAAATATTTAAAAATCCACGTTTACTTTTAAAAAAAAAATCCACATTTATACAGGAGAAATATGTCGTAATAATCCACCATGTTTTTGCTCAACTATTTTGTAGATGTCTTCTAGTAGGGTATAATTATAACCAATATATCTCTAATTTAATATCATACCCAAAATAGCCCACAAATAATTATCCAAATCTCCCACAAAACTACAACTCTCCTCTGACCTACAACAAAATTTTTGGTTCAATATTGTACTACATTTCTATTTTTATTTTTATACCCTACAACACTATGTGTTGGGGGTATTATAAGTTTGATTGGGCCAAAAATTATGTAACACCTCGAAATATTGGTTTCCCACATAGGAAAGTATATATGGATCTTCCTAGCTCGCCGAGCTGAGTCGATCTAGCTATGTATGTCCGTCCGTCCGTCTGTCCGTCTGTCCGTCTGTCCGTCTGTCCATGTTAATTTGTAATCACTCTACAGGTCGCAATTATGGCCCGATCTTCACGAAATTTAGAATGGAGGTGGGGCTTAGGTCAGAATAGAACCCTATTTCTTTTGGAGATGATCGCATAATATTTAGGGGTTGAAATGGACCAAATACTGAAAAAATGTCGGATTTTGCAGTAGCTATACAGGTCGCAATTATAGACCAATCGACGCGGAATTTCGCATGTAGTTAGAGTTTAGGGCGGGGAAGAAGCCTACCAATTTGGGTGGTCATCGGATAATATTTAGCGGGTAAAATATACCATAACTTTTGTGTTGAAAAAATTTAAAATTTTTCATTAAACCGCGAATATTTTAAATACCGGCGAAATCACAAAGCCATGACAAGGTTACTTCTGACCTTTACATTGATGTTAACATCCAACAAATCGGATATATAGCGAAATATGTGCGATATATATGTCTATCAAAGAAGATATGCTTGAAAGATCTCTTATATGTCGAGAACGGCTGAACTGATTTCGATAGTTCTCATTAATTCAGAATGGCCTCTTGGCAGGAAAGAAAAAACGTCTAAAAAAATCTCATAAAAATATCTCTATGAAGATGAAATTATTGATTTTTTAAAATTTTCTCATATTTTTTAAATTTTGTCATATTTTTGGCATATTTTCATTTTGAATTAAACATTTGGTAATATTTCTACAGCTAACAAATCTAAGTAGTTAGAATATCAGGATATCATATACAGATCGCATTTATGGCCCGATCCTTACGAAATTTTGCATGGGGATAAGATGAGGGTCAGAATAGAAGCCTATTCTTTTTGGAGATGATCGCCATATATTTAGGGGTTGAAATGGACCAAAAAACTGCAACATTGTCGGAGGGTCGTAATTATCAACCGATCCTCACGCCCGTTTGAATGGGGGTTACCGGACATTGCAAAAGCCAAGCAGTTTTGGATGGCCATCCAAAAATATTCAATGTGGGAAATAGTTTGCCAACTTTTGTAGAAAAAATACGAAAATGTCCATTCCAGTGACTTTTTGGAGAATTCACAAATACGGGAAAGACGCACTTCTGACTATTTCGTTGAAGAATATAGTCAAATGTCTGTAGCTCATATAGATGCGTTTCAGTCAAAAACCAATAATAAATGTTAATCTTTTGCCACTTCTGAGAGATTATAGGTCTTTGGGAAATATTGGTTCCAGATCTAGGAAGACCATTTAAATTAGTTTAAGTTGCTATTACTCGAAAATTAGAGAACGAAACCTGATGGTTTTCTTTTATTATTTGTCACAATATCTTGTGGAATTCTTTCGAGTATCTCGCCTATATAAACTGTATCGTTTATTATAGTGTTGTAGGGTATTCAACGGTCGGCCCCGCTCGACTGTAGCCTTTGCTTACTTGTTTTATTTTATTTTATTTATTTATTTTTTTTTTTTTTTGTTTTTGGTATCATAGCTTCCACACCAAAAAAAAAGTTGAGACAATATCGCTAAAGTGTTCTCAACTCTTTACCATAAGGGATTGACAATTGACAAGCTCTTTAAGCTGTGGTGGCCAAGCAGTAATGGTCTACTATTCTATATCACCAAAACTCCCTCAAGTATCGTCATGGCCTACCTCAATATTTTATGGAATCTACAGCAATTCCAACGACCAAAGTACTTGAATCCAATGGCAATTCATAGCCCAACTCCAAATCCAAGAGAGGAGAGCAAAAAAAAAACGATAAAAGAAAATCAACGAAAAAAACGAGACGTGGTTTAACATTGATTTGGCTTATTATATGCAAATTATGTTTACACGGTTTTTTTTTGCTTCTAATCGCCAAACAGCAGCTTCAAGAGACACAAGGCATCGAACCAAATGGGGTAACCAAGTGGATTTTATTTTGGAGAAAAAATAAAAAATTCTATTATAGCCATTTTGTGGTCACGAATCTGGCCACCTTCTGTTTAAAGGTGAAGCGATTGCCCAAATATATCACAAAATAGTTGTGTTTATAGATAACAAACATTTCACCAAGCACAAAAAAGCACAGGCAGAAAGAACAATTTTTTGGAGGGGGATTCAATATGGGTGCAGCAAAAAATTTGAACTTGAAATTTTAAAAATATTTTTTCAAGCAGCCACATAAATCTTGGATATTAGAAACAATTCAAACAATCCAACGATGAGTTTTTGAAAATATATTTTCAAGCTATATCATCAAACGTAAATGAAATGTTAAAAGGTATCAGTCAGGTTTTGCCGACACATATATGTCCTCAGCCAATGTTCGATTATTAAGATACATTTTGACTTCTGTTATTATTATTCAAATTTTTGGCCCTCTATGGTATGGTAGGTTCCGAAGGAATGGGAAAATATTGTCCAATTCGTATCAGACCTAAATAAATATGATGTAAATATTGCGACGTGCCAGGTTTCGACTATATCGACTACTTCCATCACTTACATGAAATATGTGATAATTTTTAGAAAATGTTAAATTGTGCGTGAGGTACCCAAGATATAGTCGACCGAAGTATTCCATTTTCACACTTCATCTAATGCAGATAAAAATTTTGAGGTATGGGCAAAATTACAAGAAAATCGAACATTTATATCCAATTTTAAGCGAAATCATAAATCCCATACTCATTTCAGGTTTCCGGTTGAAAAAAAATATAGAGATAGAAAGCTGTAAAGAATGGCTGACTTGTTTTCCAAGTTATGACAAATAACAGTATTGGATATTGTGACCCTTTATGAGTGAGGTACCAGAAGAAAGAGGTACCAGAAAAGATTTTGCGTTTGGAAAAATTTTTGGATGTGTGAAATTTGAGGAGAGTTGGATGCTTATTCCGCGTTTTATAGGCGTTTTGTTTTTAAAAATTTTAAACCCTTTGTGGCAGAAGTACCAGAAGCAGTATGCCGATATATATCACTTTCACAGCAGTTATTATAATAGTAAAACCAGTAAAGAAAGTCCTAAAGTCGAGCGGGGCCGATTTTATGATACCCTACACCACTTTGCCAATTTAGTTGAGCTCCACATAAAAATTAAAAGTTTTTATAGGAGAATTCCACCATACACCCTATGATTATAATTATAATTTAAAATTCAAAGGACGAAATATGCCGAAGCATTTGGTGCAAAATTAATTTGAAATCGGATAAAAATATATATGGGAACTATATCCAAATCTGAACCGATCTCGATAAAATTTGGCAAAGATATTTCTGAGCTGGAATATCGTTGTTGCGGCGTGCATATTACGGCTGTGTGTAACAAAAATAACAAATCGAATGAACAGTATATATGGCAGCTATAGCTATATCTGAACCGATCTTCACCAAATTTGACATACTACCTTCTAGACTCAATTCGGTCGTAATTACCAAATTTCATCCCATTTGGGCAAATATTAGACGTTTGGTGCACAAAAAAAGGTAAATCGGACGAAGTTATATATGGGAGCTATATCCAGATCTGAACCGATCTCGATAAAACTTAGCAAAGGCATTTCTGAGATGTATTTGATATATTTCCCCAAATATTGTTGTTACAGAGTGCATATTACGGCTGCGGAGGACAAAAATAAAAAATCGGATGAACAATATATATGGGAGCTATAGTTATATCTGAACCGATTTTGATCAAATTTGGCATACTTATTTTCAGGTCTAATCTGATCGTACGTGCAAGATTCCATACTATTTGGACTGATATTACACGTTTGGTGCACAATAAAAGGCAAATCGGACGAAGATATATATGGGAGCTATATCTAAATTTTTACCGATTATCTTCAATTTCAATAGGGTTCGTCCTTGGGCCAAACAAATGTTGTTTGGAAAATTTCATCTCAATCGGATAATAAATCAGACCTGCATTTTGTTCACAAGAATACATGGACAGACGGACGGACGGACGGACATGCATAAATCGACTCAGAATGTGATTCTATGCAGATCATCAAAAGGAACTATGGGTCTATCTCGTTTCCTTTTGTCTGTTACAAACAAATGCACAAAGACATAATACCCTGACCACCTTGTGATGTAGGGTATAAATAATGGCATGTGTGAAATGGTCCTTTCCCTACAATCTTTATAACAGATCTTGTGTTAATATAAGTACTAAGATTTGAAAAGTCTGAATGGAATCGAAAGTGAATTTCTCGTTTTGTGAGCTTCATGGGTATTAAAAATTTTAGCCCTTTATGAGGGTAGGTAGCAAAAGGAATGGCCCGATCTCTGTAATTTTTACAGCTTTTCTAGTGTAAATAAAAATAATGGGATGTGTGAAATTTGTAGAGAACCGGATGCGTTTTTTTCGGATTTTATGATCGGTTTGGGTATTCAAAACTTTGACCCTTTGTGGGGGAGGTACCAGAAAAAATGGTCCGATCCCTGCCATCTTTATAACAGATCCTATGTTAACGAAAACATTGAGATGTACCAAGTCTGAGTGGAATCGGAAGTGAATTTCGCGTTTTATGGGCTTTAGGAACATTCAAAATTTTGACCCTTTGTGGGGCACGTACCAGAAGGAGCGGACCGATACGTTCCATCTTCACAGTAGATCTTGTGTTAGTATAAATAATGGGATGTGTGAAATATGAAGAGAACCGGATGCTTATTTCGAATTTTATGATCGGTTTTGGTATTCAAGACTTTGACCCTTTGTGGGGGAGGTACCAGAAGAAGTGGTCCGATCTGTACCATATTTATAACTGACCTTATGTTGAAGAAGTTATTGTGGTGTACTAAGTCTAAGTAGAATCGGAAGTTAATTTCGTGATTTATAGATGATTATTATGATTATGATTATTCAAAATGTTGACCCTTTGTCGGAGAGGTACCAGAAGGAGTGGACCGATGCATTCCATCTTCACAGCAGATCTTGTGTTAGTAGAAATAATGGGATGTGTGAAATATAAAGAGAACTGGATTCTTATTTCGGATTTTATGATCGTTTTGGTTATTGAAAACGTTAAACCTCCATGGGGAGGTACCAAAGGGAATGGTGCAGCCTCACACCAGACCTTGGGTTAATAAAAATATTATGATGAAATATGTGTAATTTGAAGACAATCGGATACTTACATCACTTTTTATAAGAGTTTTAATTATTCGAAATTTTGACCCTTTGTATGGAAGATACATAATGGTGGGGACCGATATTGCCCATTTTCGCAGGGATGCAAATATTAGGATTTGCAAAATTGGAGCAATATCGGGCTATCCGTTCTCTGTCTGTGCAGCAAAATAACCCTCCACCACCATATGGAGGGTATATTAAATTTGTCATTCCGTTTGTAACTCCTCGAAATATACATTTTAGATTCACAAAGAATATATATTCTTGATGAGCCTAAAATTCTATGTCGCTTTAGCGATGTCCGTCCTTCCGTTCGTCTATACCTCTGCCTGTCTGTGGAAATCATTATAGCTTCCAAACGAAATAAAGTAGGTTGATAAAATTTTACTTTAATTTGTATTATATATGCAGGACTTTTGGTATTGAAAATGGGTGTTCGTATAGCCCCCATATAACGGTACCTCCCGATATTCGGTATTTTTATGCTTTTAGCGACATTATTGACCAGAAATGTTTCATATTTGGTATGTGAAGTTCGAAATGGATACTACAGCCTATGGCAGAAGATTGTCCGTGCAGGTCCACGTCTTCGTATAGCCCCCATATAACGGTACCTCCCGATATTCGGTATTTTGATAATTTTAGCGACATTCTTCACCGATATTGTTTCAAATTTGGTATTTAAAGTTCGTAACGGATACTGGAGCTTATGACAGAAAATTATCTGTGCAGGTCCACGTCTTTGTATAGCCCCATATACCGTACCCCCCGGTATTCGGTATTTTGATGATTTTAGCGACATTATTTACCGGGATTGTTTCAAATTTCGCATGTGAAGTTCGTAATGGATACTTCAGCCCATGCCAGAAAATTGTCTGTGCAGGTCCACGTCTTCGTATAGCCCCCATATACCGTACCCCCCGGTATTCGGTATTTTGATGATTTTAGCGACATTATTTGCCGGAATTGTTTGAAATTTCGCATTTGAAGTTCGTAATGGATACTACAGCCTATGCCACAAAATTGTATCTGCAGGTTTATGACAAAAGTTGCGTATGCAGGTCCATGTCGACATATTGACCCTAATATACGGCTACATTCGGTATTTTTAAAATTTTAGCAGAATTTTTAATGGATTTTAATTTCTTGAAAATTGCCAAATTTTGTATCAAATGGTGGAGGGTTTTCAAAGTTCGGTTCGGCCGAACTTAGAGCTTTTTTACTTGTTTTTCCAAGTTTCACACTTGAATATTGTAATGGCTTATGACAACAGTTGCCTATGTAGGTCCATATCGTCGTATAGACCCTAATATAACGGTCATGTTCGGTATTTTAAAGTTTTTATTTTTTTAAGGATTTTATTTATTTATTTTTTTTTTTTATTTTTTATTTTTTTTTTTTTTTGAAAATTGCCAAACACGTTCCATTTGCTATAGAGTATTTTTACCTTTTTTTTTGTTTCTTTTTGAAAATTTCGGCCTTTTTTGAAAAAGTTGCCGGAAAGAATGGACTAATATTGTCTATCTCTGAACTCCATCTAAGTTTGATTATATTATTATGACGTACAAAATTCGGTCCAAATCGGATACTCCCTTTGTGAGTTATCGTGCGCTACAGTCAGCCAGACAGACGTACGGACGGACATCGCTAGATCGACTCCGAATGTCCTGAAATGTATTTGTCCAAAGAGACCTAGGATCTAAAAACGTTATTTCAATGAGGCGCGTTTTGGTCGTAGGTAAAAAAAATATTTGACTGAGGGTATAAAAAAATATATATTTTCAAGCTGCAATGGACCTCTAATCCAAAACAGTTTAGAGTCCAACCCCCCTAAAATCCCCCACCCCTGCCACAATTTTCCCCCCAATCACTTGCTACAATTTTCCTAGCGAATCCAAAAAAGGAAACGAGAACAATCACCATCGTCAACATCAGACCTCAGTCAACCTCTGGCGGGCCTGCGTAAATCCCACAATATATACTTATATATTGTCACAAATGTTTTCGTTGACACTTTGACAGTGATCGAAATGTGTCGCATATTCCAGGCAGCATCATTTTGAAATTGACAGCAATTGCGGGCGGTTTTGTCACTAACAAGAAGAAAATTGCAGCACATTTTTCGGTTTTACTGATTTTTTGCGATTCGATGGGGGAGAGAGAGAGGCAAATCACACATTGTATTTGCATAGGAGTTGGGTAGGCAGGCAGGCAGGCATGGTGGTTGGCTGGCACGACCTAAAGACACTTTACCCCAAAACTTGCCAGGTTCCCATAGATTTTGTGGCCGGCAAGATGTCGTTACTCGCTGGTTGCTCTTGTTAGTCTAACTTTGTAAGATTGGTGTTTTAAATTGTCTTGGTGTGGTAAATAAAGGACACATTGTGAGGCAGGCCAGACAGGCAGTTATCGGAGGTTTTTGTCTTCGATTTTTTTTTTTTTTTTTTTTTTTCAAACTAGCCACAAATTTGCATATCTATTATATCGATTGAATGCTGGAGAAACAAAAAAGAATAACGTAAAAAATATTCAAAGCTGTATTACCAACAAAATAGGTTATGCGTATGCAGAAGCTATGGCAGGGGTATCACAATTTTTCCTAAGATTTTATTTTTCTTTTTCGTTTTTGGCCATTATGTGTGTCCACCACCAGATTTCTTTATTGTTCTGACTTTGATGGAAGGCCAATGTATGGTATGATTGTAGTTCTTGTCTCTTGGGTTGTGTTGCATTTGATTTGATTTCCAGACTGAGTAGGACTTCGCAGAGAGAGATTGATATGTGCGATTAAAAGTTATTTACGGTCATAATAGACCAAACGGAAAATTAATGCATTTCTTTCGAAATTGACACTTGTTGATGATAACAACAACAACAAAAAATGTGGGTTGTTTACAGAAGGGACTTAAAACTAGATTACCACCTTTTGTAGAATTTAGGAAGAAAGATACGGAGTTCTTAAAACATTCCCTTGTAAAATAGAAAAATAGGACACATATATTCAGAATGTCCTAAACTCAACCCAACGTTTATGAGATTTTTCCTTAGCATATTTTTATACCCTACAACACTATGTATTGGGGGTATTATAAGTTTGATTGGGTCAAAAATTATGTAAAACCTCGAAATATTGGATTCCCATATAGGAAAGTATATATGCGGGATGAGATGAAAACACGGCAACCAACTTCAGACTGCTGTCATTTCTAAGCCACTCGTCCGACAGCTGTTAAAATTATTCCAGTGACAGCTCATTATATTTTTTACAAGCGTACAAAAGCATTTTGGAGAGAATTTTTTAGAAAAAAAAGTTATTCGTGACGGAATTCGAGCGTGATAGTGTGATGTATTTATATTTGGCTGGAAAACCACAAGTGGCTATCGTTAGAGCAGTCCAGGATTCAAATGTGAATAAATCGTTTGTGTTTCGTACCTGTGTAGCGTAGCCGACGTCAAGGAAGTGGAAGTGGACGGAAGAAAACAGCACCATCAGCAGAAATGGTTCGAAAAGTAAAGAAGCGACTTGATCGAAACCCACGTCGCAGTGGCTGAAAAATAGCTCGTGACCTGAACATATCGCAATATTCCATTCGGCAAATATTGAAAAATGAGCTAGGGGTTAAGCCATTGAAATTCCAAAAAGTGCAAGAACTTACACCGCAACAAAAAGAAACCAGTAAAGAAAGTCTTAAAGTCGGGCGGGGCCGACTTTATGATACCCTACATCACTTCGCTAATTTAGTAGAGCTCCACATAACAATTAAAAGTTTTTATGGGAGAATTCAATCATACACCCTATGATTATAATTTCAATTTAAAGTTCAAAGGACTAAATATGCCGAAGTATTTGTATCTTTTAAATTCGGACTTGTATTGCCCATTTGGTGCAAAATTAATTTGAAATCAGATAAATATATATATGGGAGCTATATCCAAATCTGAACCGATCTCGATAAAATTTGGCAAATATATTTCTGAGCTGTATTTGATATATTTCTCGGAATATCGTTGTTACGGAGTGCATATTACGGCTGTGGGTAACAAATACAACAAATCGGTTAAACAATATATATGGAAGCTGTAGCTATATCTGAACCGATCCTCACCAAATTTGGCATACAACCTTCTAGACTTAATTCGGTCGTGTGTGCCAAATTCCATCCCATTTGGGCAAATATTAGACGTTTGGTGCACACAAAAATTAAATCGGACGAAGTTATATATGGAAGATATATCCAAATCTGAAATGATCTCGATAAAATTTAGCAAAGGTATTTCTGAGCTGCATTTGATATATTTCCCCAAATATTTTTATTACAGAGTGCATATTACGGCTGCGGAGGACAAAAATAACAAATCGGATGAACAATATATATGGGAGCTATAGCTATATCTGAATCGATTTCGATCAAATTTGGCATACTTATTTTCAGGCCTAATTTGGTTGCATGTGCAAAATTCCATACAATTCGGGCTGATATTACACGTTTGGTGCACAATAAAAGGTAAATCGGACGAAGATATATATGGAGCTATATCTTAATTTTTTACCGATTATCTCCAATTTCAATAGGGTTCGCCCTTGGGCCAAACCAAGGGTGTTTGGAAAATTTCATCTCAATCGGATAATAAATGCGGACTGAATTTTGTTCACAAGAATACAGGGACAGACGGACATGCATAAATCAACTCAGAAAGTGATTCTATGCAGATCATCAAAAGGAACTATGGGTCTATTTCGTTTCCCTTTGCCTGTTACAAACAAATGCACAAAGACATAATACCCTGACCACCTTGTGGTGTAGGCTATAAATATACTCAAAAGAGCTAAAGAGTTGCTTTGCTTGGCTGAACTGCCGAATTTGATTTTCTCCGATGAGAAAACATTCGTTGCCCAGCCGAACAATGTAAAGAAACAAAATTATCGTGTTTACATGCCAAAGAGGTCAGCTGAAAATGTACACCTTGGGTTGGCCACCAGAACTCAAGCGCCGGCTGTGGTGATGGTGTGGTGTGGGCCGCCATAATAGCCGATGGTCGCTCTCCGCTCGTATTTATCGACTGTGGCATCAGAATAAATGCCGAATATTAATGCGAAGGGAGGGTGTTTTAAAGCCTTGGACACGCTAACATTTTGGCAGGATTCAGCACCATCGCACTCAGCACTCGCCACCCAAGAGTGGTTACAAAATCAGGTTCCTCGCTTCATTTCCAGCGCACAATGGGGCCACCAAAATCTCCAGATACCAATCCGTTGGACTATTGTGTCTGGAGTATTTTGGAAAGCACGGTTGACATTAAAAAATACTAAAGTGTCGATCAACTTAAGCAAGTGCTTCGCCGGGAAGGGGCCAAAATACCGCAGAGCAACATTTGGGCAGCGTGTGAGGGTTTCATTGGCCGTTTGAAGGCCATAATTCGTGCCAAAGGCGACCAATTCGAAAAAATCTTAACTTATTCTAAAATGTGATGCAATTTCGATATTTATACCCACAGCCATATGGCTACAGAGGGTATATATCATTTGATACGGTCAAAACGTGCCTAGTCGAAATAACGGTTTTAGACCCTAGGTCTCTTTGGACCAAATCCGTTTCAGAACATTTGGAGTCGATCTACCGATGTCCGTCCGTCCGTCCGTCCGTCTGTCTGTCTGTCTGTCTGTCTGGCTGGTGCGCACGATAACTCTTGAAGGGAGTATCCGATTTGGTCCAAACTTGATACATCGTAATATTTTTGTCAAACTTAGATCGAGTTCGGAGATGGGCAATATCGGTCCACTCCTTCTGGTACCTCCCCCACAAAAGGTCGAAATTTTCAAAAAATTTATTTTTTGCACAGAAAGAGAAGCGATAAACCGATTTTGCCCCAACTTTGCAAATCTTAATATTTGCGTCAGTGTTAGGTCAAGTGTGAAAATGGACAATATCGGTCCACTCCATCAAGTACCTCCCCCACAAATGGTCAAAATTTTGAATAATTACAACTCTCATAATATGTGATGTAAGAGTCCGATTGTCTTCAAATTTCACACATGCCAATATTTATATTAGCCCAAGGTCTGGTGTTAAGATGGAATATATCGGTCCATTCCTTCTGGTACCTCCCCCACAAATGGTCGAAATTTTAACAAATATATATTTTTTGCACAGAAAGAGAAACGATAATCCGATTTTGCTCAAACTTTGCAAATCTCAATATTTGCGTAAGTGCTAGGTCAAGTGTAAAAATGGACAATATCGGTCCACTCCTTCTGGTACCTCCCCCACAAAAGGTCGAAATTTTCAAAAAATTTATTTTTTGCACAGAAAGAGAAACGATAATCCGATTTTGCTCAAACTTTGCAAATCTCAATATTTGCGTAAGTGTTAGGTCAAGTGTGAAAATGGACAATATCGGTCCACTCCATCAAGTACCTCCCCCACAAATGGTCAAAATTTTGAATAATTACAACTCTGATAATATGTGATGTAAGAGTCCGATTGTCTTCAAATTTCACACATCTTAATATTTATATTAACCCAAGGTCTGGTGTTAAGATGGAATATATCGGTCCACTCCTTCTGGTACCTCCCACACAAATGATCAAGATTTTCAAAAAAATAAAATATATAAAAAAAAATATTTTCTGCACAGAAAGAGAATCGATAATCCGATTTTGTTCCAACTTTGCAAATCCTGATATTTACATCAGTTCTAGGTCAGGTGCGAAAATGGATAACATAGGTCCACTCCATCAAGTACCTCCCCACAAAAGGTCGAAATTTTGAATATTCATCACGCTCTTAAAACACTTGAACACGATTCCATTCCAAAGAATCCGAAATAAACATCCAGTTCTCTTCATATTACACACGTCCCATTATTTCTACTAACTCAAGATCTGGTGTGAAGATGGGATATATCGGTCCACTCCTTCTGGTACCTCCCCCACAAAAGGTCAAAATTATGAGTATCCATGAAGTTCATAAAACGCAAAATTATCATCCGATTCTATTCAAACTAGGATAATGTATTTTATCTGTATTAGATGAAGTGTGAAAATGGAATACTTCGGTCCGCTGTATCTGTTACCTGAGGCATATTTCCATTTTCCGAAAAGGTGCACATACCTCATATAAAGTACAAGAAGTAGTCGATATAGTCCAAATCTGTCACGTTCGTAACTCAAGGCTGAGGGTATACATCTGTCGGCAAAACCGACTAATACTATTTTACTTGTTTTTGCTTTCATTCAATAAAATTAAAAAAAAAATAAAATAATGTAAAAAAGTAAGACCGGGCCGAACTTTGAGTACCCTCCCCTATTTGAATGAATTTGGAAATTTCCAAAAAATAAAAACCGTTAAAAATTCTGTTAAAATCTTAAATATACTGAATAAAGCCGTTATATTGGGGCTATACGACGTAGACCTTTGATGACATAAGCCATTACCATTTCCAAACTCTAAACTTGAATAATGTAGCTAAAATAATCAAAACACCGTACATAGGGAGGAACATGGGAGCTATATGAAGACCTGGACTTGCATAGACAATTTTCTCTTACAGCCTGTAGCATCCATTACGAACTTCACATACGACATCTCAAACAATTTCGATGGGTATTGTACCTAAAATCGTCAAAATACCGAATATAGGTAGGCAGTTATATGTGGGGCCTATACAAAGTATTGGACATGCACAGACAATTTTCTGTCTTAGGCTGTAGCTTCCCTATGGAACTTCAAATACCAAATTTGAAAGTATTCCGGTGAATAATGTCGCTAAAATCATCAAAATACCGAATATCGGGGGATACCTTTATATGGGGGCAATACGACGACGTGGACTTACATGGCCCATTTTCTGTCTTATGCTGTAGTATCTGTTACGAACTTCAAATACCTAATTTTAAACAATTCCGGTGAATAATGTCGCTAAAATCATCAAAATACCGAATATCGGGAGGTACCGTTATATGGGGGCTATACGAAGACGTGGACCTCCATGACCCATTTTCAATACCAAAAGTCCTTCATACGTAGCACACATTTGATTACATTTTTATCAACTTACTTCATTGCGTTCGGAAGCTAGAGTTATTTCTCAGACGGACAGACGTAGAGACGGACGGACATCGCTAAATCGACATAGAATTTTATGCTGATCCAGAATATATACTTTGTGGTGTCTAAAATGTATAGTTCGAGGTTGGAGGTGAAGGTTATAAAAAATTTTAAATTTATGGCGTTTGACTTTGTTGTAGTTTTTTTATATCACCCTGTAGCTTGAATGCAGATACATTAAAATATTTTTCCAAAAATTTCCTATATTCTCAAGTAGGACTATCTATTACCTTGTTTAGTCTAATATGAAATTCCTTAACTTAATAATGTGTCCAAAACTTAATTTATTTGTACATATCCTACGACCCCTTGCCTGTTGTGCCGAACCACAACAAGATTATTCAATAAATTTAATTCTACATCTTTTTAAAATAAACATCAATAAAAAGCAGATGAACAAATATCTGTAGCAACAGAACAAGCGACAGAGTAGATCACAAAAAAAAAAAAAAATAAAATAAAAAAATAAAAACCAGTAAGGAAAGCTCAAAAGTCGGGCGGGGCCGACTATATGATACCCTACACCACTATGCATATTTAGTAGAGCTCTCGTAAAAAGGTTTATGCAGGGCATTTCAGAGCTCTATGAGGTATTTGGTACAAAATCAAAATCTATCTAATTCTATCGTGCATTTTACGAACTATAGCTATCTCTGAACCGGGTTTCTCCAAATTTTACGTATTAGCCTCTAGACTAAATTCGGTCTTATGTACGAAAATTCAGGTGATTTGGGCTGATATTGACCATTTAGTGCACATTTAACGCTAAATCGGATGAAGATATATATGGGAGCTATGTCCAAATCTGAACCGATTTCGATAAAATTTAAAACAGCTATTCCTGTGCTCCATCTAATACCTGGTACCAAATATCACGGTTGTGGAGTGAATATTACGAATGAATGGGTCTAAAACACTAAATCGGATGAAACATATATATGGTTGCTATATCTATATCTGAACCGATTTTCACTAAATTTGATATACTTGCTTCTAGGCTGAATTTGGTCCGATGTACTAAAATTCAGTCCATTTGAGCTGATATTGGCCATTTGGTGGTCAATTAACCCGAAATCGGATGAAGATATATATGGGAGCTATATCCAAATCTGAACCGATTTCGATAAAATTACAAACAGCTATTTCTGGGCTGTATCTTATATCTGGTACCAAATATCATTCTTGTGGAGTGCATATTACGAATGTTAGAGGCTTAAACACCAAATCGGATAAAACATATATATGGGAGCTATAGCTGTTTCTGAACCGATTTTCTCCAAATTTGTTGTATTTGCTTTAAGGCTAATCTCGGTCACATGTGCCAAAATTCGGGCCATTTGGGCTGATATTGGCCATTTGGTGGTCAATTAACCCGAAATCGGATGAAGATATATATGGGAGCTATATCCAAATCTGAACCGATTTCGATAAAATTTAAAACAGCTATTTCTGTGCTCCATCTAATACCTGGTACCAAATATCACGGTTGTGGAGTGCATAGTAGGAATGTGAGGGACTTAAAGATCAAATCGGATGAACGATATATATGGGAGCTATAGCTATATCTGAACCGATTTTCTCCAAATTTGATATACTTGCTTCTAGGCCGAACTCGGTTGGGTGTGCCAAAATTCAGGTAATTTGGATTGATAGTGGACATTTGGTGCTTATTTAACCCGAAATCGGATGAAGATATATATGGGAGCTATATCTAAATTTTATCCGATTCTCATCAATTTCAATAGGGTTCGTCCTTGGGCCAAAAAAATATTGTTTGGAAATTTTCATCTCAATCGGATAATAAATGCGACCTGCATTTTGTTCACAAGAATACATGGACAGACGGACGGACGGACAGACGGACGGACATGCATAAATCGACTCAGAAAGTGATTCTATGAAGGTTCTCAAAAGTAACTATGGGTCTATCTCGTTTACTTCTCCATGTTACAAACAAATGCACAAAGACATAATACCCTTACCACTATGTGGTGTAGGGTATAAACATCGACAAAGAATCACCCGGCAAATATAATGTGGCATGTTTGTGGGTTGTTCGCAACACAAATTAATTGCCCCTTTGCACGAGCCTTCATGAGCTTGGCTGGTTGGCTGGCAGGCTTTCAGCCGGGTACTATTGTGAGATAAATTCTGTCGATTCTCATGCCATGTGTAGTTTATATTTCACCTACAACTCCCCAATGATGTAGTTCAGACTAGGCACTCCAAGGGGTAATCCGCAAAGGGGGGGAGGAACCTCAAACTTTAAATATTTTTGCCTTACTATTACAATTTCGCAACGTTGTAAAACATTTCGGACAACATGAACTATCCAAAGCAAAACAACAACAACCAAAAAGCGCAATAACCCAAAACCGGCAATACATCCCAACATACCCGAACGGGGTTGCAATCCTCTTGGTGTTTTCCTGATCAAGACATTATCGATTTAGTTAGCAGCAGTGGTCGTTCGGTCATGCATGTATGAGCTGGCCGAAAACATGAGTCAGTGTAACATACTTAAAAATTACTAAAATAATTTTTGTGTGCCTGCCATGTCTTTCCGGAAAGGGGGGAGAGGAGAAGGGGATTTTTTGTAATCTCCCGCCTCTGGGCTAGAGAGCATCTATGGCCAGAATTTCGGCATCGACTTAAAGTTTTCAAGAGAAATCCAATTAGTTGTTGGCGGTGTGGCGGCATATCTTAGAGATATGTCGGACCCAGCTTTGTTTTTTTGTTTTTGTTCAGCAAATCCTTCACCACCGGAGATCTAAAGGAGCCTTCACTTCCACATTGCCAGCGCTTAAGTTTGTAGTTCAATCTTGCCTAAGTTGCTGTAAAATGTTAAAAAATTCAATTGTTTGCTGAGCAGTAGAAGTGGTCAATCGGTAACAAACGCACAGACTTTTTCGGTGCTGCGGAGCATAACCTAACCCCAGAGTAGTAGATTAAAATCAGAGTTACAGGAGAGTGAAAAAACGACAAACTTCAGCATGTTGGACAACATGTTCACGTCTTTATAGAGTTACAACTTAACAAAAATTATAATTGCAAATTTTCTATGGTAGAATGAAAAAAAAAAACAGCGGCAGAGAACTTAAATTGACACGATTTAAGTCACCGGATTTTAAAGTTGTTTTTTTTTTTATTTGGACTGCAGTAAAAAAAAATCAACTAATGGCATTGATCACAAAAAACTAAGGTGTGAAATAAAAGCGAAAATACAGACGGAAAAATGGGACCTTTCCACCAAAAACTCCAAGTTCATCATTGAACATATATTTAGAATTAGATTTTTTTCCAATAAACCTAGATTATTTTAATATATTTTTAAAGGACCTTTTAGATAAATGTGGATTTTCATGTTTTGGGGGAATTATAAGTTAGACTGGGCCAGAAATTATGTAAATATTTTTTCAAGGATTTTTTCAATAAACGTTGTTTTTTAAAATTTGTTTCCAGGACTATTTCAATAAACGTTGTTTTTTAAATATTTTTTTTTCAAGGACCTTTCAATAAACGTTGTTGTTTTGAATATTTTTTTCAAGGACCTTTTCAATGAACGTGAATTTTTTAAATATTTTCTTTTTCAAGGACCTTTCAATAAAAGTTGTTGTTTTAAATATTTTTTTTCAAGGACCTTTTCAATGAACGTCGATTTTTTTAAATATTTTTTTTCAAAGACCTTTTAATAAAGGTGGATTTTTTAAATAATTTTTTCGTGGACCTTTTCAATAAACGTGGATATTTTTTAATATTTTTTCAATGACATTTAAAAAAAAAAAAAAAACGTGGATTTTCCAAAATATTTTTAAGAACCTTTTCTTTTAACGTGGATTTTATAATTTTTTTTAAAGACCTTTTCTTTTAACGTGGATTTTATAATTTTTTTTAAAGACCTTTTCAAAAAACGTGGGTTTTCCTAAATATTTTTTCAGGGATCTTTTCAAAAAACTTGGATATTTTAAAGATTTTTTTCAAGGGCCATCACTTAACTAATCTCGGATTTTTTTAAAGATTTTTTTCAGGGGCCATCAGACAAATAAAATTGGATTTTTTAAATATGTTTTCAAAAAGCATCAAATCAATAAACGTGGATTTTTTCAATAATTTTTTCAAGGACCATTAGATTACTTAACGCAGACGTTATAAAAATATTTTTCCCAGGTCTTTTGGAACAATAAAGGCTTTTTTAAGAACCCTTTCAATAAACGTGGAAAAAAGTGGTTTAAAAAAATTCCAAGGACCATACCAATAAACATGGATGTTTTGAAATATTTTTTCAACATCCTTTTTAATGAACTTGGATTTATTAAAAAATATTTCTTCGAGGACTATCCTTCCAACAAATGTGGATTTTTAAAAAATATTTCTTCAAGGAACATCCTTCCAACAAACGTGGATTTTTTAAAAATATTTTTTCAAGGACGCAAATTCTAACAAACGTGGATTTTTTAAAAATATTTTTTCAAGGAATCTCCTACCTCCAAATTTGGATTTTTTAAAAATATTTTTTCAAGGACCATTCTTCCACCAAAAGTGGATTTTTAAAAATATTTTTTCAAGGAATCTCCTACCTCCAAATTTGGTATTTTTAAAAATATTTTTTCAAGGACCCTTCTTCCACCAAAAGTGGATTTTTTATAAATATTTTTTCAAGACCTTTTCAATAAACGTGGATTTTTTAAAATACTTTTTTCGGGTATCACATCAATATATGGGATTTTTTAACAATATTTTTTCAAGGATCATCCTTCCAAGGACATTTTCAGTATAACTGTTTTTTAATATTTTTTCAAGGACTCTCCTACCACCAAACTTGGATTTTTTAAAAATGTTTTTCAAATATCCTCCTTTTACCAAACGTGGAGTTTTAAAAATATTTTTTCAAGGACCATCCTTCCAAGGACGTTTTCAATAAAAGTGTTTTTAATAATTTTTTCAAGGACCTTTTCAATGAACGTGGATTTTTTAAAAATATTTTTTTTTCAAGGACCATCCTTCCAAGGACTTTTTCAATAAAAGTGTTTTTAATAATTTTTTCAAGGACGTTTTCAATGAACGTGGATTTTTTAAAAATATTTTTTTTTCAAGGACGGTCCTTCCAACAAACGTGGATTTTTTAAAAATATTTTTTGAAGGACCCTACTACCACCAAACTTGGATTTTTTTGTAATATTTTATCAAGGACCCTCCTTCTACCAAACGTGTATTTTTTAAAAATATTTTTTTCAAGGACCCTCCTACCACCAAACTTGGATTTTTTTTGAAATATTTTTTTCAAGGACCCTCCTTCCACCAAACGTGGATTTTTTAAAAATATTTTTTCAAGGACCCTCCTTCCAAGGATGTATTCAATAAAAGTGTTTTTTTTATAATTATTTCAAGGATCTTTTCAACAAACGTGGATTTTTTTTCAAGGACCCTTTCAATAAGCGTGGATTTTTAAAAAAATATTTCTTTTTTTTAAGGACCCTTTCAATAGACATGGATTTTTTAGAATATTTTTTTCAAGGACCCTTTCAATAAACGTGGATTTAAAAAAAAAATGTTTCTTCAAGGACCCTTTCAATGAACGTGGATTTTTTAGAATGCTTTTTCTAATTACCTTTTCAATAAACGTGGATTTTTTAAAATACTTTTTTTAATTACCTTTTCAATAAGCGTGTGTTTTTTTATAATACTTTTTTCAAGGACCTTTTCATAAACGTGAATTTAAAAAAAAATTTCAAAAAAAATATTTTTATTATTTTCAAAAAAAAAATATTGTTCAAGTGCCATCCTTTCAACAAACGTGGATTTTTCAAATATTTTTTTAAAGGACTTTTAAATGTGAAAAAAAAAATGCAGAAACTTTTCAATTAACGTGGATTTAACATTCTTATTTAGGACCATCAGTCAAATAAAAGTGTATTTCTTAAAGAATTTTTTGAAGTACCTTGAGACAAATAAACGTAGATTTTTTAAAGATTTTATTTTCAAGGACCAGTAAAGGTAAATTTTTTCAATAATCTTTTTTTTTCAAGGAAATTTCCTCCAATAAATGTGGATTTTTTAAAGAATTGTTCTCAATGACATTTCCCCCAATAAATGAGGATTTTTTAAAGAATTTTTTTCCAAGAACCATCAGACCAATAAACGTGGATTAATTAAAATATATTTTTTTCAAGGAACATTAGACCAATAATTTTCTTCGTCAGACCAATAAACGCGGATTTTTTTTGAATAAAATATTTTCGAGGACCATTGGACCTTTAAAGATGGATTTTTTTAAAGAAGTTTTTCTAAGGACCATTAAACCAGTAATTTTGGATTATTTTGAGAATTTTTCCAGAATCATCCGACAAATAAACTTGAATTTTTTACAGAATTTTTTCAAGAACCGTCAGGTCTATAAACTTGGATGTTTTAAAGAATATTTTAAAGAACAGTTAGGCCAATAAATCTTTTTTTTTTTATAATTTTTTTTCAAGGACTACCAAACTAATAAACCTTGACCTTTTTTTATTTTTTCAAGGACTTTCTTTCGTGGGGTTTTTAAATATGTTTTTGAAAGAACTTTTCAAGAAATGTGATTTTTTCAAAATGTGTTTTTCAAGGACCTTTTTAATCACCCTGGATTTTTAAAACGCTGATTTTTTAAAATATTTTTTAAGAACATAAGATGGATGGATTTTTTTAAAGAATTGTTATTTTTTTATATTTTAAGAATATTCTTTTCAAGTATTTTCATTTCAAGAAACTTTAACTCACATTAACATCCTGAAATATACAATTACTTCCTCTGCACCTTGCAGAAAATAAAAAGTGATGTATTAATTTGTTCCTGTTCGCATTATTTTGCCCTTTGGCCACACACACGCTCTGACCCAAATTAAGATCTCAAAACATCCATCAAATGTATAATCCTTGAAAAATTACTTCAAATAACATGCAATTTAAACACATTTAATTCCGGAGGAAACAGAATGTGTGGCAATGACCCAACATCCAAAAGAAAGTGGGCGTAGGGGTTGCAATTAATTTCAGATCATCCTAAAGAAGATGTCTGCTTCGGATCCATACAAATCAATAACAACCGTAAAACAATTATTTATTATCCATCCTCCAGAGAAGTGAGCGAACGTAGAGTCAGAAGCGAGCATAAAAAATTCGCACGCCTAACATAATTGACAATTTAGCTGAGATGATGTGTTCTAATGCCATAAGTCGGGACTCCCTTGGCTGAATGGTAACAACACCAACAACAACTTGGCTAAAACAAAAGGTGTTCGGAGCGCACACCGAACGATTGATACCTGTCTGAATGGCTACGTGTTTGGTCCATCTCTCTCTTGACGCTGACTGTCTTCCTTCCTATGCGAGCTGGCAATCTTTGTGTGTGGCCCAAAAACAAAAGTGAATGTGGTTTACGTCTGTCTGACGGGTGTTTGAAATGATTTAAAGACAAGTGCAAAACTGTTGGAGTTCGACCGCCGCCGAAGCCAGCAAAATAAAGTAATTATTTATAAATCTTAGACACATTTTGAAGGACTTAAAACACTTTAGGATCCTATGCTCTTTTTTTCTCGACACCACCACTTAGTTGTAGAGATGGTGCTTTAATAAAATAAGAAGATTTATTCAAGGGTAATTATTCATTTGCCGTAGATCTAGAAAACTATATGTGGTCATGATGTATGATGTGATAGATTCTTTCATAGTTTTACAGCATCATTTGATGGCTTGCTATGTGGTCTTAGCTGCAGGGGAGATAGGAATAAGGTAATATTGTGGTTAGTTTATTTTTCTTGGAAATTGAAAAAAAGAAAGGATTATATAGAAGTCCTAAAAAAATTGAGAGCCCTATTACTCTTAAAAAATATTTTGAAGAAAATAATTCCTTGTTCTGATGGTCCTTGAAATTGTATTTTTAAAAAACCCGCATATATTGGCAGTCCATAGAAAACTAGTGTATTCTACTATTTTTCCAAGGACAGATCATTATATGCGTCTTTTTAGATACATTTTAAAGGACTATTGGAATAACACAATAATTTGCATTAAATGATCCCTAGAAAATATTTAAACAAATTGAAAAAAATATTTTTAAATATATTTTGGTCTGTCCTTTGAAAAATAGAAAAATATATATATTTAAAAATCCAAGTATATTTATAGGATTAAAAAATGTTTTTTAAAAAAATCCACTTGTGATGACACTCAAAAATTTCTTTTAAAAAAATCTTCATTCTTCATGGTTCAATCTTCATGCTCCTTGAAAATATTTTTAAAAATCCAGGTTTCTTGGTCCTTCAAGAACTATTTTAAGGGATCCCCGTTTCTTCGTCCTTCTCTCTAAAAAATCCAGATTTGTTGAACGGATGATCTTTGACTTTTTTTAATTCCACATTTGTTGGACGGATTTTTTTAAATCCACTATTACTTGTCAGATGGTCTTTGAATACAATTCTTTAAAAAATCCAAGTTTAATGATCCTTGAAAAATTAAAATCCACCTTTATTGACCAGATGGTCCTTTAAAATAATGTTTTAAAAAAATCCACGTTTAGTGACGGTTCTTGATTTGTTTTCCTTGAAAACAAATATTTTAAAAAAATCCACGTTTATTGACGGTTCTTGATTTGATGGTCCTTGTAAAAATATTTTTTTAAAAAATCCACGTTTGTTGGTGGTCCTAGAAAAATATTTTTTAAAAAATCAACGTTTGTTGGTGGTCCTAGAAAAATTATTTTTAAAAAATCCACGTTTATAGGTTAAACAAATATTTTTAAAAATCCACATTTGTTGGTTGTCCTAAAAAAATATTTTTAAAAAATCCACGTTAATTGGTGATCTTTGAAAAAATACTTTTAAAAAATCTACGTTTTTTTGTGGTCCTTGCAAAAAATATTTTTAAAAAATCTACGTTTTTTTGTGGTCCTTGCAAAAAATATTTTTAAAAAATCCACGTTTATTGGTGGTCCCTGAATGTATGATCCTTGAAAAATGTAAAAAAAAAAACGAAATCCACATTTGTTGAAGGGATGATCCTTGATTTTTTTTAATCCACATATGTTGAACGGATGATCCTTGATTTTTTTTAATACACATTTGTTGGTGGAAGTTCCTTGTAAAAATTTAAAAAAGTCCTTATTAGTTGGATGGATTTTGCTCGGAAAAACTCTTTTATAAATCAAATTTTGTTGGACTGATGGTCCTTGAAAAAATTCTTTAATAAATCCACATTTTTTGACGGATAGTCCATGACAAAAAATTTTTAGAAAATCTACATTTGTAGGACGAATGGTTCTTGAAAAATTCTTTAATAAATCCACGTTTAATAGTCTAATTTTCTCGAAAGAAAAAATAAAAATAATTAAAAAAATTCTCGTTTGTTCGTCCAAGCTTATTGGTCCTTACAAACAATATTTTTAAAAAAATCCACATTTATAGGTCCTTAAAAAATATTTTTTAAAAAATCCACGTTTACTGGTCCTTGAAAAAAAAATATAAAATATCCACGTCCTTGAAAAAAAATATTTAAAAAAATCCACGTTAATTGGTCCTTAAAAATATAAAAAATTAATAATAATAATAATAATAATAATAATAATAATAATAATAATAATAATAATAATAATAATAATAATAATAATAATAATAATAACAATAATAATAATAATAATAATAATAATAATAATAATAATAATAATAATAATAATAATAATAATAATAATAATAATAATAATAATAATAATAATAATAATAATAATAATAATAATAATAATAATAATAATAATAATAATAATAATAATAATATAATAATTTATTTTTGCCATAAAAAAAATATTTTTCTAAAAATCAAGACTATTTGTTCTTAAAAAATCTTAACGATATCAACGTCTATTGGTCTAAAGGTCTTTAATACAATTAGAAAAAAATCCACGTTTATGGAAAAAAACCCGTTTATTGATCAGATGGCCCTTGAAAAAATATATTAATTAAGATATTAAGATATTTTTGACCCTTGAAAAAATATTTTTTAAAAATCCACGTTTATTGGTCAGATGGCCCTTGCAAAAAAATATTTTTTAAAAATCCACGTTAACTGGTCAGATGGCCCTTGCAAAAAAATATTTTTAAAAATCCACGTTTATTTATCAGGATGACCCTTGAAAAAATATTTTTAAAAAACCAAGGTTATTGGTCAGATGACACTTGGAAAAATATTTTAAAAATCCATGTTTATTTGTCAGGATAACCCTTGCAAACAATATTTTTAAAAATCCACGTTTATTTGTCAGGATGACCCTTGAAAAAATATTTTTAAAAATCCAAGTTTATAGATCAGATGACCCTTGAAAAAACATTTTTAAAAATCCACATTTATTAATCAGATTACCCTGGAAAAGGTTCTTCAAAAAAGATATTTTTTAAAAATATATATTTTTTTTTTTGTCTGAAGGTCATTGTAATAAATATTAAAAAATCCATGCTTATTGGTGTGATGACCATTAAAAAAAGTTAAAAGAATTACAGTGTTGGCCTTGAAAATTGTGTGTTTTTAAAAAAATCTACGCATGTTGAACTTAAAAATATGTTATTTTAACAATCTACCTCTTATGGTCTGCTTAAAAAAATATTATTAAAAAGTCCCACATTTTTTGGGTGGTCTGTAAAATTATTTTTAAAAAAATACACGTTTTTTGGTGGTTCCACTTTTGTAAATCCTTGGTATATCAAAAAATACTCTTCAAAAAGTAGCTGCTATGTTTTCTTCCGTTTCCCTCCTATTTGTAAATAATTAATGGATAACAATCCATTAGTCTTTTAAAAATCTGTCAATAATCCAACTCGCTTGATTTCTTCATAACAATTCTAATTAGAATGCAAGCTTTGGGGCTATTCAAAAACTAATTTTTCAAAAAATGCAGTCATTGTGGAAGAAAACCTTTCTTAACAAACAATCACCCAAAAAAGAAGCTCTAATGTCCAAAGTCAACAAATTCTGACGGACTCCTAAACAGTTAACAAAAAATCAAAGATAAGCTAACAATAACTACCGCCAGCCATCTGGCGAGGTTGTTGTTGCACACTGAGGTGTGGAAATATCACAGCATTAGGGCCCCCCAAAAATAGAGTTGAAAAAAAAAAAAACAAAAATATAGAAAAAAGCTCAAAGTAACCAGTAATTGTCATGGACTCTGAGCACAATTGTTTGAATTGTTTAAATTATCACAGACAACAAAAGCAGAAGAAGAGAAGACGATTCGGAAAACAACACCAAACTTAGAAAAACAAATAATTGAACAAAACCCCCAAAAAGTTGTTTTAATTTAACACATTTTGTGTTTTTCTGTCTTTTGATGTCGATGCAGTAACTTCAGTTTAAAGTTAACAACTTTAGGAAAAAAGTTGAACATTGACTCTATGATGCTAATGATGACGATGATGAAATTAAACAACACCACCAATAACAACCTTCAACTAAAAGTACGACCAACTGATCAAATGTGAATTCTATTATTTAAGTGTGATTGGCCGTTTGATTTAATTTGGTTTGCTAGGAGGCTACTTTGGAGCGGATGAGAAAAAAAAAAACAAAATTGAGGAACCACCATGGGAGAATATCGACTTAAAGGTGCTTTACCAAGATAGAAGGCATTACAATTTTTGAAGGACCCAAACTCATTTTTGATTTAATTTTGGGGTTAGAGTTCAGGACATTTTTTAAGAACTTACTTTTATGGTTCTTGGTTCTGACAAAAAAATATTTTTAAAAAATCCAGGATCATTGGTCCTCCCAAAAATATTTTTAAAAAATCCAGGATCATTGGTCCTCCCAAAAATATTTTTAAAAAATCCAGGATCATTGGTCCTCCCAAAAATATTTTTTAAAAAATCCACGTTGATTGGTCGTTGCAAAAAATATTTTTAAAAAATCCACGTTGATTGGTCGTTGCAAAAAATATTTTTAAAAAATCCACGTTCATTGATCCTTGTAAAAAAATATTTTTAAAAAATCCACGTTCATTGATCCTTGTAAAAAAATATTTTTAAAAAATCCACGTTAATTGGTCCTTGCAAAAAATTATTTTTAAAAAAAATCTACGTTCATTGGTCCATGTAAAAAAATATTCTTTAAAAATCCACGTTCATTGGTCCATGTAAAAAAATATTTTTAAAAAATCCACGTTCATTGGTCCTTGCAAAAAAATATTTTTAAAAAATCCACATTTATTGGTCCGATGTCCTTTAAAAATATTTAAAAAAATCCACGTTTATTTGTCCTTGTAAAAAAATATTTTTAAAAAATCCACGTTTATTTGTCCTTGTAAAAAAATATTTTTAAAAAATCCACGTTTATTTGTCCTTGTAAAAAAATATTTTTAAAAAATCCACGTTTATTGGCCCTTGTAAAAAATATTTTTAAAAAATCCACGTTTATTGGTCCTTGCAAAAAAAAATATTTTTAAAAAATCCACGTCCATTGGTCCTTGCAAAAAAATATTCTAAAAAAATCACGTTCATTGGTCCTTGCAAAAAAAAAATATTTTTAAAAAATCCACGTCCATTGGTCCTTGCAAAAATATTTTTAAAAAATCCACGTTCATTGGTCCTTGCAAAAAAATATTCTAAAAAAATCACGTTCATTGGTCCTTGCAAAAAAAAAATATTTTTAAAAAATCCACGTCCATTGGTCCTTGCAAAAATATTTTTAAAAAATCCACGTTCATTGGTCCTTGAAAAAATATTTTTAAGAAATCCACGTTAATGGGTCCTTGCAAAAAATATTTTTAAAAAATCACGTTCATTGGTCCTTGTAAAAAAATATTTTTAAAAAATCCACGCTCATTGGTCCTTGTAAAAAAATCTTTTTAAAAAATCCACGTTCATTGGTCCTTGCAAAAAAATGTTTTTTTAAAATCCGCGCTCATTGGTCCTTGCAAAAAATGTTTTTTTAAAATCCACGTTCATTGGTCCTTGCAAAAAATATTTTTTTTAAAATCCACGTTCATTGGTCCTTGCAAAAAAATATTTTTTTAAAATCCACGTTCATTGGTCCTTGCAAAAAATATTTTTTTAAAATCCACGTTCATTGGTCCTTGCAAAAAATATTTTTTTAAAATCCACGTTCATTGGTCCTTGCAAAAAAATATTTTTTTAAAATCCACGTTCATTGGTCTTTGCAAAAAATATTTTTTTTTAAAATCCACGTTCATTGGTCCTTGCAAAAAAATATTTTTACAAAATCCACGTTAATTGATCCTTGCAAAATATTTTTTAAAAAATCCACGTTCATTGGTCCTTGCAAAAAAAATATTTTTAAAAAATCCACGTTCACTGGTCCTTGCAGAAAAATATTTTTTAAAAAATCCACGTTCATTGGTCCTTGCAAAAAAATATTTTTAAAAAATCCACGTTCATTGGTCCTTGCAAAAAATATTTTTAAAAAATCCACGTTCATTGGTCCTTGAAAAAATATTTTTAAATAATCCACGTTAATTGGTCCTTGCACAAAAATATTTTTAAAAAATCCACGTTCATTCGTCCTTGCAAAAACGTACTTTTAAAAAATCCACGTTCATTGGTCCTTGCAAAAAAATATTTTTAAAAAATCCACGTTCATTGGTCCTTGCAAAAAAATATTTTTAAAAAATCCGCGTTCATTGGTCCTTGCAAAAATATATTTTTAAAAAATCCACGTTTATTGGTCCTTGCAAAAAAATATTTTTAAAAAATCCACGTGTAGTAGTCCTTGCAAAAAAATCCTCGTAAAAAATCCACGTTCATTGGTCCTTGCAAAAAAATATTTTTTTAAAATCCACGTCCATTGGTCCTTGCAAAAAAATATTTTTAAAAAATCCACGTTTATTGTTCCTTGTAAAAAAATATTTTTAAAAATCTACGTTCATTGGTCCTTGCAAAAAATGGATGGACATAATTGTGAATTCTTGAAAATATATTTTCTTAGTATCTATTCTTCGAACCAAATGTAGGGTATCACTTTTGCACCTGGAGAATAGAATCTCAAAATAAGTGTTAATTTCATAAAACAATACGTTTAGTATCTGTTCAGTTAAATCAAACATTTTTCGCCTCAAACAGTCCCCCTTGACGTTATTCTAAATCGCCAATTATTTCATGGGAGCGTCTTCGTATGCCTTAAAAATTGAGAATGAGAAAATGAAGTGGAAAATAAAAAAAAAACAGAAAATAATCTGATTTGTTTGGTAACTGTAATGTCAATGTAGAAACTGGCAATTCGAATACGAAACGGATTTCCATGGTAAAGTTCAATTGTTAATTGTTTAGACATTGACGATCACTTCATTAGTTGATGTTCAGGCAAGGTCTCCTGACTTGTTTGATTATTTTTTGTTTTTTTAAGGCAATTGTCAAATTTCACATGGATGGTGTTAGATTCGATGTTAGCTGTTAGCTAGTTACTCCACAAGTGGTGGATGAACCACTGATGATGCTGAGAGCATCATCATCGCCATCGTCATCAGGTGTTGTGGTGATTGCAACATTTTTTGGTTATCCAGTTTTTTTTTTTTGTTTTTTTTTTTTATTTTAGAATGGGGGGTCTTTGCTCCTCCATCAGTTGTCCCTGTAATTGCCAAACATTGCAAGCTTGTTAGAAATAGAACAAATTTAACAATTTCCTAATTGCCTGGATTTGTAATTGATTTGTTTTGAAATTAAGGTAAGAAATTTCACAATTTTTGGAAGGGAAAAAATGGCACAGATTTTCAGATTTGAGTAGGTGTTTAGAGTAGCTCCCCGTGAGAAAAAGGAAGGCGTGTTGAGAATTTATTTCTAGAGGAATATTACAAACTCTCCAGAAGTAAAGTTTGAAAAATACCTTATTCCTCATCTGAATGACCTCCGAGGTTGTACAAAATTATGGTAACCGACCAAGATCAAATGGACAAGTCTAGGCGGAATAAATTTTAAAAAAATTATGTCTAAAAAATTTTTAAAAAGAATTTTTCTGAAATTTTCTACCCTCAGCCACTTGGCTATATACAGGGTGAGATAAAAAACTCCAAAAAAAGTCAAGCGTCATAATTTTTACTTTTTTTCTAAATTTGATTGCATCAAATTTTAGAATAAGTTCAGATTTGTTCGAATTGGTCACCCAGGGCAAGAATTATAGCCTTCAAACGGCCAATGAAACCGTCACACGCTGTCCGAATGTTGCTCTGCGTTATTTTGGCCCATTCCCGGTGAAGCGCTTGCTTGAGGTGATCGACATTTTGGTATTTTTTAGTGCCAAACTTGCTTTCCAAAATACTCCAGACACAATTTTCCAACGGATTAGTATCAGGAGATTTTGATGGTCATTGTGCGCTGGAAATGAAGGGAGTAACCTCATTTTGTAACCATTCTTGTGGGTGGCGCGTGCTGAGTGCGATGGTGCTGAGTCCTGTTGGAATGTCCTAGGTCTGCGGTCAAAAAAGTTTTAATACGCCCTCCAGAATATTTTCGCGATAATATTCGGCATTTTTATACCCTCAGCCATATAGCTACAGAGGGTATTTATCACTTGATACGGCCAAAACGTGCCTAGTCGAAATAACGGTTTTAGACCCTAGGTCTCTTTGGACCAAATCCGTTTCAGGGCATTTGGAGTCGATCTAGCGATGTCCGTTCGTCCGTCCGCCTGGCTGGCTGGCTGGTGCCCATGATAACTCTTGAAGGGAGTATCCGATTTGACCCAAAGTTGGTAATCGCTATATTATTGTCAAACTTAGATCGAGTTCAGAGATGGGGAATATCGGTCCACTCCATCAAGTACCTCCCCCACAAAGGATCAAATTTTGGAATATCCTTAATATCTTAATATATTTTCAGCAACACAGGATCTATTATAAATATGGTGCAGATCGGTTTACTCCTTCTGGTACCTTCCCCACAAATGGTCAAATTTTAAATATCCATAAAGCTCATAAAACGCGAAATTACCATCCTATTCCATTCAGACTTGGCACATCTGATTATTTCTATCAACACAAGATCTGTTATAAAAATGGTAGAGATCGGACTATTTCTTCTGGTACCTCCCCCACATACAGTTCAAGATTTTGATAAACAAAACGATAAAAAAAAAACGAAATAAGCATCCGGTTGTCTTCATATTTTTCTACATGCCATTACTTCTACTAATATAAAATCTGCTGTGAAGATGAGATACATCGGTCCACCTCTTCGGGTACTTCCTACACAAGGGGTAAAAATTTCTGGATAACCACGAAAATCGTGAAATGCAAACTTAATATCCAATTCCATTCAGGCATGGCATATCTCAATATTCCTTTCAGCACAAGATCTGTATTAAAGATGGTACAGATAGGACCATTTCTTCTGACCCCCCCCCCCCCCCCCCCCCCACAAACGGTCAAAGTTTTGAATAACCAAAACGATTATAAAATCCGAAAAAATCATCTAACTTTCTTCAAATTTCACACATGCAAACATTTTTGCTAACACAAGATCTGTTGTGAAGATGATGTATATCTGCGAAGCCCTTCTGGTACCTCACCCTCAAAGGGGCACAATTTTCAATTCTTTTGTCTGTCATAACTTGCGAAACAAGTTGGCGATTCTTTACAACTGGCTATATCTAAATATGTCTCTCAATCAAAAAATCTGAGATGAAAATGGAATTTAGGCATTAAATTGGATGTAAATGTCCGACTTTCTTGTAATTTCACCCATACCATCATTTTTATTTGCATTATATGAAGTATGAAATACTGCGGTCGACTTTATCTGGTACCTCACACACACACTTTAACATTTTCTAAAAATTATCACACAACATATATAAAGTGCAGGAAGTAGTCGATATAGCCCAAATCTGGCACGTCGCAATATTTATATCATATTTATTTAGGTCAGATACGAAATGGACAATATTGGCCCATTCCTTTGGAACCTACTCCATATAGGGTTAAACATTTGAATCATCATAATATAGTCAAAATGTATTTAAATAATCTAACTTTGGCTCAGAGTATACATCTGTCGGCAAAAGCGACTGATACCTTTTAATTTGTTTTAAATTATTTTCAGTGGACAATCGGACCAGCAATTTTATTAAAAAATTTAAAATATTTTTCCCATAAAGTCTTCAATGAGAGGCTTTTCTACATTTATTTACTAATGCAATTTCCTTACACAATTAAATCGATGTATCCTATCGTTGGACCTAGAATTTTTTAAAATTAAAAAAATTCTTCTAATAAATCTTAAACCTTTTGTCAGGACCGGAATCATTTAGTTTTTTTGGGAATATATATTTTTTTTTTTTTTAATTCCTCAATTTTTTCTAAAATTTGAAAATATTTTCCTGAAAAGTCTTCAATCTACTCAAGAGACTTTTTTTCTATTAAATTTCAATGATTCAATTTCCCTACGCAATTAAATCATTTAAACTGAAACATACCTGACTTAATTACAACAATTTGTTTTTCCAATGATTCAATTATCACTTGGCAACGGCAATATTCAATTACGGCGAAATCTATTCCGACAATAACAGTCTACTTGGTTTTATCTTTCTGCAAAAAATCTAGTTTACTTGTAATTATTGCGCGAGCGGCTAAGCGTCATGGCCGGGCGTGTAACAAAAGGAAATTCCTTCAATTATTATCTGTTATTATTGAATTTAATAAATAATTCTAAAGAATTTGTTCAATTCGTTTTTTTTTTCTGTTCATGATAATGCATCATGGGGTGAGTGGGATGGGGAAGCAGGTTAGAGTTATATTTTTTATTTCGAGAGCAACTTGAATGGGAAAAGTATGAACTGCTTCAAGGGAATAAACTGCAGTTGTGGAAAAATTTAAAAAAAAACCAGTAAGGAAAGCTCAAAAGTCGGGCGGGGCCGACTATATGATACCCTACACCACTATGCATATTTAGTAGAGCTCTCGTAAAAAGGTTTATACAGGGCATTTTACGAACTATAGCTATCTCTGAACCGGGTTTCTCCAAATTTGACGTATTAGCTTCTAGACTGAATTCGGTCTTATGTACGAAAATTCAGGTGATTTGGGCTGATATTGACCATTTAGTGCACATTTAACCCGAAATCGGATGAAGATATATATCGGAGCTATATCCAAATCTTAACCGATTTCGATAAAATTTAAAACAGCTATTCCTGTGCTCCATCTAATACCTGGTACCAAATATCACGGTTGTGGAGTGAATATTACGAATGTATGGGACTAAAACACTAAATCGGATGAAACATATATATGGTTGCTATATCTATATCTGAACCGATTTTCACTAAATTTGATATACTTGCTTCTAGGCTGAACTTGGTCCGATGTACTAAAATTCAGTCCATTTGGACTTATATCGGCCATTTGGTGCACAATTAACCAGAAATCGGATGAATATATATATGGGAGCTATATCCAAATCTGAACCGATTTCGATAAAATTACAAACAGCTATTTCTGGGCTGTATATTTTATCTGGTACCAAATATCATTCTTGTGGAGTGCATATTACGAATGTGAGAGGCTTAAACACCAAATCGGATAAAACATATATATGGGAGCTATAGCTGTTTCTGAACCGATTTTCTCCAAATTTGTTGTATTTGCTTTAAGGCTAATCTCGGTCACATGTGCCAAAATTCGGGCCATTTGAGCTGATATTGGCCATTTGGTGGTCAATTAACCCGAAATCGGATGAAGATATATATGGGAGCTATATCCAAATCTGAACCGATTTCGATAAAATTTAAAACAGCTATTTCTGTGCTCCATCTAATACCTGGTACCAAATATCACGGTTGTGGAGTGCATAGTAGGAATGTGAGGGACTTAAAGATCAAATCGGATGAAAGATATATATGGGAGCTATAGCTATATCTGAACCGATTTTCTCCAAATTTGATATACTTGCTTCTAGGCCGAACTCGGTTGGATGTGCCAAAATTCAGGTAATTTGGACTGATAGGGGACATTTGGTGCACATTTAACCCGAAATCGGATGAAGATATATATGGGAGCTATATCTAAATTTGATCCGATTCTCACCAATTTCAATAGGGTTCGTCCTTGGGCCATAATAAATGCGACCTGCATTTTGTTCACAAGAATACATGGACAGACGGACTGACATGCATAAATCGACTCAGAAAGTGATTCTATGAAGGTTCTCAAAAGTAACTATGGGTCTATCTCGTTTCCTTCTCCATGTTACAAACAAATGCACAAAGACATAATACCCTTACCACTATGTGGTGTAGGGTATAAAAATGGCTGTAGATAAAATCTTGAAATTTTGGGTGACGATCACTCTTGGTCCCAGGGGGTCAGAGGTTCCTGGGTTTTTGAAAATTCGTACTAGAACGGTATTAAAAGTTTTTTTTTTTTTAGGAAAGTATATTTTTTAAATCTGCCGATTTTTTGTTAGTGAATTAATTCTGGCTCATTGAGTTACAAACACTTAATTATCTCTCGGAGTTTCGATTACGATCTGGTTTTTCTGTTAACACTCATTTATCTCAATCACCTGCAAAGCCAATAATCTTGCAATTGATTAATAAAGTTGGAATTAGGCCTCATAAATAAACAGTAGATGTGAATTACATTGTTAGAGTGGAGTATGATATCATGGCTATTAAATTCCGTCAACAATTAGTTTGGAATGTTGAGAAATATTTCTCACACCTTTTACTTTCGATTACTAATGCAATTATTAAAAAAAAAAATTGGATTTTAAGGAAATTTTTAAAAAAGGTCTAAAAGTGTCACTCGGTTTTGCCGACAGGTGTAAACCCTCAGCCGAAGGTTCGATTATTTAAATATATTTTGACTTCTGTTATGATTATTCAAATTGTTGACCCACTATGGAGTAGGTTCCGCAGGAATGGACCAATATCGTACATTTCGTATCGGACCTAAATAAATATTATATAAATATTGCTGCGTGCCAGGTTTGGACTACACTGGTTACTCCTTCATTATACCCTACACCACAAAGTGGTCAGGGTATTATGTCTTTGTACATTTGTTTGTAACAGGCAAAAGGAAACGAGATAGACCCATAGTTCCTTTTGATGATCTGCATAGAATCACATTCTGAGTCGATTTATGCATGTCCGTCCGTCCGTCCGTCCGCGAGTCTGTCCGTCTGTCCATGTATTTTTGTAAACAAAGTACAGATCGCATTTATTGCCCTATCCAGATGAAATTTTGCACAGATCATTTGTTTGGCCCAAGGACGAACACCATTGAAATTGGAGATAATCGGTAAAAATTTAGATATAGCTCCCATATATATCTTCGTCCGATTTGCTTTATATTGTGCACTAAACGTGTAATATCAGCCCGAATAGTATGGAATTTTGCACCTGCAATCAAATTAGGCCTCAAAATAAGTACGCCAAATTTGATCGAAATCGGTTCAGATATAGCTAGAGCTCCCATATATATTGTTCATCCGATTTGTTATTTTTGTCCTCCGCAGCCGTAATATGCACTCTGTAACAATAATATTTGGGGAAATACATCAAATATAGGTCAGAAATACATTTGCTAAATTTTATCGAGATCGGTTCACATTTGGATATAGCTCCCATATATAACTTCGTCCGATTTACCCTTTATTGTGCACCAAACGTTTAATATTTGCCCAAATGGGATGGTATTTGGCACTTACGGCCGAATTGAGTCTAGAAGCTAGTATGTCAAATTTGGTGAAGATCGGTTCAGATGTAGCTATAGCTTCCATATATACTGTTCATCCGATTTGTTATTTTTGTCCTCAGCAGCCGTAATATCCCCTCTGTAACAACAATATTTGGGGAAATATATGAAATACAGCTCAGAAATATTTTTGCCAAATTTTATCAAAATCGGTTCAGATTTGGATATAGCTCCCATATATAACTTCGTCCGATTTACCTTTAATTGTGCACCAAACGTTTAATATTTGCCCAAATGGGATGAAATTTGGTACTTACGACCGAATTGAGTCTAGAAGCTAGTATGTCAAATTTGGTGAAAATCGGTTTAGATATAGCTATAGCTTCCATATATATTGTTCTTCCGATTTGTTATATTTGTTACCCACAGCCGTAATATGCACTGCGTAACAACGGTATTCAGGGAAATATATCAAATACAGCTCAGAAATATCTTTGCCAAATTTTATCGAGATCGGTTCCGATTTGGATATAGCTCCCACATATATTTTTATCCGATTTCAAATTAATTGTGCACCAAATGTGCAATACAACTCCGAATTTAAGAGATACAAATGCTTCGGCATATTTAGTCCTTTGAACTTTAAATTATAATTATAATCATGGCGTGTATGATTAAATTCTCCCATAAAAACTTTTAATTGTTATGTGGAACTCTAGTAAATTAGCAAAGTGTTCTAGGGTGTCCTCAAGTCGGCCCCGCCCAACTTTTTGGACTTTCTTTACTGGTTTTTTACTTGTTTTAATAAGATTTTTTTATAAAGAATTATATTGGATTTTCAATAAGACCTTAGATATATAGGAGGTTGGAGGAGGCTTTGAAAGTCTGCATTTTTTGAATATTCTCCATACATAGAATGCCTTGATTTTGATTTGAAATTGATTTTTTTTTAAAAATTCTCCATACATAGAAAATTTTCCAAAAAAAAATATTTTTTTTTTTAAATATTAAATGAAATTCACTCTTTCCCAGCCCCTTCCAACCTTCCATATCTAAGGCCCTATCGAACATCCAATATCAACCTCATTATTTCATCTTTGATTAAGATGTTCATACCACAGCCGCCCTTTGTCATTTTCGGGTAAATTTACCAAGAAATATTTAACATATCTGTTATTTTTTCAAATTTAAATTAAAAATCAATAAATCTTTCGACGGTTAAGGCAGTGGAAAAAAATATCAACAAATCTATAACGAAATCATAAAACAAAAAACTCTCCAAAAAAAAAAAAAAAAAACACAAAATCTGTAACAAAGTGTCACCTAACATTTGGATAATACAATGGCATTAACAAGTTGTTGTCGTTCGGTTCCAATTCTTCTTCTTGTTGTTGGTGGTTTTTTCAACCATGACTTGTTTAATTATGTATGTATGTCCTATAACCAAACACATCGCCTAGATATTGATTATGTAGTTCGTGTGGTTGTTGCTGTTTTTGGTGGGGTTGTAGAAATTAGTTTGATTTCTATTGACCCAAAACACCATGTAATGAATCCAAGCCCGATAGGGAGAGAGAGAGAGAATACGGCCTTTGTTCGCTGTTCCAAAAAAATTGTGTAGCTGTTTTGTTGGAAATCTATTTTCTATTTTTTTTTTACATCTATATTTTTTGGTATCGTTTTCGGTTTTTTTTTTTTTTTTTTTTTGTTAATTAAGAATGATAAATGGTTTCATTTGATATTATAAATCTTTTTTATAGCAGGTTTCTGTTTCAGTTTTTTTTTTTTTCGATTTACAAAAAAAAAAAAAAAAAAACACCCCGCTTGATTTGATTTCGTTATGTTATCATTGTCTTCTGGCACTGAAGAAGATCTGCCAGCTCTTAGTAGGATTTCCAAATGGAAACAATGGCCCAACTGCTGTGGAGCGTCTGATGAGACTGCCGATTTTTCTTGTGCCTGGTTGTTGATTTTTTGATGGGGTCATTCATTGTCTTTGGCTTCTTGATCTTGTCTTGCTGTTATGAACTGTTATTATTTAAATTCAAGGGTTTTCTTCGTATCACCTCCTCTCCTCTCCTCTTCGACTTCGTTTTGGCTTATTTAAATCGTCATTTTAGTATAACAACGATAAGCGTTAAGCTGTGAAGAAAATTGATTTGAAATTAATGCAGGAATTTGTAACACCAAGTAGATGTTTTGTGGCCATTGGAGTTGTGGAGTGTTAACACCAAATATATTTTTTATAATTTTAATCAGAATACAGCTGAACATAGAGCAAAAATTGAATATGAATCCGATATGATTTATTATTTCAAAACAAGGAAAAGAATGCGACAAGGTGTTTTTGGTTGAACGATAGAAAAAAAGAGGAGTTTGTGTCTTAAGTCTTTTGTTTTGAGAAAATATTTTTTATTTTTATTTATTTTTGTTTTGTTATTTTTTTTTTTTTTGATAAAATGGGATATTATGGCAGCAAGATCTTACAGAATTTTATAAAAAACCAGTAACAAGACCCTAGGTGTTCTAGGACGACACTCCGAGTTTTTCAGGGGAGAATTTGGTAATGAAGTCTAGAAATTGTCTGTTCAAGAGAATGGCGCCCAACGTGGGACTTATATTAAACATAGGAAAAAATAAGGAATTATGGCATAATCTGCTATGGGATTCAGTAGTGAAAAAAAAACAATTGTCGAATATGGATGCCCAACCTGAAAAACACCCCCGGACGGGCCGACTTTATGATACCCTACACCATTTTGCTAATTTAGTAGAGCTCCACATAACAATTAAAAGTTTTTATGGGAGAATTCAATCACATACGCTATGATTATAATTATAATTTAAAATTCAAAGGACTAAATATGCCGAAGCATTTGTATCTTATAAATTCGGACTTGTATTGCCTATTTGGTGCAAAATTAATTTGAAATCAGATAAAGATCTCCCATATATATCCAAATCTAAACCGATCTCGATAAAATTTGGCAAAGATATTTCTGAGCTGTATTTGATATATTTCCCTGAATATCGTTGTTACGGAGTAACAAATACAACAAATCGGATGAACAATATATATAGGAGCTATAGCAATATCTAAACCGATCTTCACCAAATTTCACATACTAGCTTCTAGATTTAATTCGGTCGTATGTGCCAAATTCCATCCCATTTGGGCAAATATTAGACTTTGGTGCACAATCAAAGGTAAATCGGACGAAGTTTTATATGGGAGCTATATCCAAATCTGAACCGATCTCGATAAAATTTATCAAAGGTATTTCTGAGCTGTATTTGATATATTTCCCCAAATATTGTTGTTACAGAGTGCATATTACGGCTGCGGAGGACAAAACTAACAAATCGGATGAACAATATATATGGGAGCTATAGCTATATCTGAACCGATTTCGATTAAATTTGGCATACTTATTTTCAGGCCAAATTTTGTTGTATGTGCAAAATTGTATGCTATTCGCGCTGATATTACACGTTTTGTGCACAATCAAAGGTAAATCGGATGAAGATATGTATGGGAGCTATATCTAAATTTTGACCGATTATTTCCAATTTCAATAGGGTTCGTCCTTGGGCCAAACAAATGATTTGTGCAAAATTTCATCTAGATAGGGCAATAAATGCGAACTGTACTTTGTTTACAAAAATACATGGACAGCAGGACAGACGGACGGACGGACGGACATGCATAAATCGACTCAGAATGTGATTCTATGCAGATCATCAAAAGGAACTATTGGTCTATCTTGTTTCCTATTGCCTGTTACAAACAAATGCACAAAGACATAATACCCTGACCACCTTGTGGTGTAGAGTATAATTATATAAGGTCATTTTAATTGTCCAAATTTGTTCTGGTCCTATAGGTCTGCCTGAAGAAGTCCAAGTGCTCTCCAAAAATTATTTAACCAAATTTCCTTAATTATTTTTTAGGGGGTCTGTCAAAATTACTTAAAATTCGGTCCCAGGGATTTTCAAAATTATTTAAATAATTCATGATGATTGAGGTTCCATAGGACTTCAAGATTATTTTAAATATCGACATTGATTATGGTTCTTTATGTCTCCAAAAATTATGAAAAAATCCACATACCTAGATTTTAGTTCCTTCTTTCATTGAATTTTTTTGAAAATTTTTCTTGGAGGACCATGAGATATTTTTCTTTATTTTAATATTGAATTTGAATACTGACCGATTTCTATTAAATTTATTATTGCATTACATTATTTTTTTAAAATCAATTAAAACTGTTATATGAAAGCAATTTACATTGCATAAATGTCGTATTTGTGATATGATTTATGTCGAAAACGACATTATTATAACACAATTCGTATACGTTATCATATTTAATAAGACAGGCTGACGTGCACACTCACACACACACATACACACCCATACACATGGTGTGAGCCATAACAAGAAGACAATATGAATTCCTGACCAAATTTGTTTAATCGATTCATTTAAACAAAAAAAAAATACAAATCGAACATTTCATTTGAATTTGTTGTTATTGCAAATCCACAAAAAAAAGGCTGATATTGGACGCTGACGATGTGGATGTCGATCGCAATGACCACAATATTGACGAATAGATGACAATGTTTTTGACACTTAATTAATAATTTTCTTCACGTTTTAGCGGTTTTTAACCAAAAACGCCGAGCTGAGTCGAGGGAGCGAACGAAACAAACAAAATATTTATAAGTTTTTATTTTTGTTTAAAATGTAACGCTTTATTATTATAATTTTGTCTTGTCTCACTGTTTTGGCAGTGCTGGCTGGATGGTTGGCCGGCTAGCTGCCCGGCAGCACTGGCACATTCTGTTGTCCGCTCTGAATATGTATTACCACCAATAATTGCTGGCCATATTTAGCGCTTAAGTACGTACGTATTGTCGGCCCATTTAAGACGTGAACGCCACAGTAGTGGTTGGTAGCGGCTTCTCGAAATGAGCTCATATTGCCATATTTATTCCAACGCAACAACAACAGCAGCAACAGCAACAAATGAAATAGCCCGATCAATGCGGGTCATTAACCACCGACCGACAGATATTTCATTCGCATTTAGACGTGAGTTTATTGAAATTATTGTTATTATTATTTCATATATATATATACATATATAAATATATTTTTGTAGGTAAGTGCTTGCGTCTGATTTTTTTTATTTTTTTTATTTGGTGCGGTGCGGGTATATAAATCTCTTCATTATGTGCTATGGTTTTCGTAACAAAAAGGTGTTGGCCATAAGTATTAGCGATAAATTATTTCAGTTTTTTTTCAAGCTTTTTGCCATAGTCAAATTGGGAAGGGGTCGGGCTGGACAGTGGGCCCTATTTGAAAAAGGAATATTTTTGGAAAAAATTTAGAAATTTTAGAGAAATTGAATATAAAAGGCTTTAGGGGGGAAATATCAGTACGGATTTTTAAAATAATATTTGAGGTTCCTAGACGGAGTATTTTAATAATTTTTGGAGGATACTAAAAGAATATTTAACGAAGATTTTTATAATTTTTTTAGGATACTAAGAAGAAACATATCAATACGGATTTTTAAAATAATATTTGAGGTTCCTAGACAGAGTTTTTCAATAATTTTTGGAGAATACTAAAAAAATATTTAACGAAGATTGTTATAAAAATTTTTTGAGGCTATTTAGGGCACAATTTACTTGGATTTTTAGAATATTTTTTTGAAACATGCCCTTGCAAATAAATGTGTATTTTTAATTATTCTTTGGGGGCTCCTAATGGGTTAATCAACATGAATTTTTTAAATAAATTTTGGAGGCTCTTAACGGGTTAATCAGTGTGTATTTATATCTCGTTTTGGAGACTCCTAAAGGGTCAATTAACGTTGGTTTTTTAAATAATTTTTGGAGACTCCTTGACAGTCAATCAACGTAGATTTTTAAAATATTTTTTGGAGACTCCTTCATAGTCCATCAACGTAGATTTTTAAAATATTTTTGAGAGACTTCTTGAGAGTCAATCAAAGTAGATTTTTAAAATATTTTTTGGAGACTCCTTGATAGTCAATCAGCGTAGATTTTAGTAATAAATTTTGGAGACTCCTTGATAGTCAATCAATGTAAATTTTTAAAATATTTTTTGGAGACTCCTTGATAGTATATCAATATAGATTTTTAAAATAAAATTTGGAGACCCCTTGATAGTCAATGAATGTAGATTTTTAAAATAATTTTTGGAGACTCCTTGACAATCAATCAATGCAGATTTTTAAAATATTTTTTGGAGACTTCTTGACAGTCAATCAACGTAGATTTTTAAAAGAAAATAAAGTCAATGAATGTAGATTTTTAGAATAATTTTTGGAGACCCCTAAACGTTCAATCAACGTGGATTTTTAAAATAATTTTTAGAAAACTACTAGACCGTCAATTCATGTCGATTTTTAAAATAATTTTTGAAGACCCCTAAAGGATCAATCAACGAGGATTTTATAGTTTATTTTTTGGAAACCCCTAAAGGATCAATCAACGTGGATTTTTTAAATATTTTTTGAAGACCGCTAAAGGGTGAATCAACGTGGATTTTTTAAATAATTATTGGAGACCCCTTAAGGGTCAATCAACGTGGAGTTTTTAAATAATTTTTGGAGACCCCTAAAAGATAAAACAACGTCGATTTTTAAAATAACTTTTGGAGACCTCTGAAGGATCAATCAATGAGGATTTTTTAAGTAATTTTTTGAAACCCCTAAAGTATCAATCAACGTGGATTTTTGAAGTAATTTTTGGAAACCCCTAATGGATCAATCAACGTGGATTTTTAAAATATATTTGGAAATCAAGGCCATCGGAAGGACCATCGACGTTGATTTTTTAAAAAAAAATTAGAAGGGCTATAGATGTGGATTTTTATACCCTCCACCATACTATGGAGGGTATATTAACTTTGTCATTCCGTTTGTAACTCCTCGAAATACTCATGTCAGGCCCAACAAAGTATATATATTCTTGATCTGCGTAAAATTCTAAGTCGATTTAGCGATGTCCGTCTGTCTGTCTGTCTGTCCGTCTGTCCGTCTGTCTGTCCGTCTGTCTGTTGTAATCACGCTAACTTTCGAATGAATTAAGATAGATGGCTAAAATTTTACACACATGTTTATTTTTCCAGTAGGCAGGTTAAGTCCGTAAATGGGTCATGTAGGTCCACGTTTTCATATAGCCCACATATAACGGTACCTCCCTATATTCGGTATTTTGATGATTTTGGGGACATTTTTCACTGGAATTGTTTCAAATTTGGTATTTGAAGTTCAAAATGGATACTACACCCTAAGACAGAAAATTGTCTGTGCAGATCCACGTCTTCGTATAGCCCCCATATATCAGTACCTCTCTATATTCGGTATTTTCATGATTTTAGTGACATTATTCACCGGAATTGTTTGAAAATTGGTATTTGAAGTTCGTAATGAATACTACAGTCTAAGATAGAAAATTGTCTGTGCAAGTCCATGTCTTCGTATAGCCCCCATATAACGGTACCTCCTGATATTCGGTATTTTGGTGATTTTAACGACATTATTCACGGGAATTGTTTCAAATTTGGTACTTGAAGCTCAAAATGGATACTACACCCTAAGACAGAAAATTGTCTGTGCAGGTCCACGTCTTCGTATAGCCCCCATATAACTGTACCTCCCTATATTCGGTATTTTGATGATTTTAGCGACATTAGTCACCGGAATTGTTTCGAAATTGGTGTTTGAAGTTCGTAATGAATACTACAGTCTGTGACAGAAAATTGTCTGTGCGGGTCCAGGTCTTCGTATAGGCCCCATATATCAGTACCTCCCCATATTCGGTATTTTGACGATTTTAGGTACAATACCCACCGAAATTGTTTGAAATGTGGTATTTGAAGTTCGTAATGGATGCTACAGCCTGTGACAAAAAATTGTCTATGCTGGTCCAGGTCTTTGCACAGCTCCAATTTAACGGCACCTCCTTATATACGATATTTTGGTGATTATAGCTACATTATTCACCGCTTATGATAAACAATGCCTATGTATGTCCACGTCGTATAGACCCCAATATAACGGCTATATTCGGTATTTTTAAAATTTTAACAGAATTTTTTAAGGATTTTATTTTTTAAAAATTTCCAAATTCGTTGCAAATGGTGGAGGGTATTAAAAGTTCGGCACGGCCGAACTTAGTGCTTTTTAACTTGTTTTAATTTTAGAAAGCTTTCCGAATGACTGTCGACGTGGATATTTTAAATTATTTTATAAGGCCTTCAGAAGGACTATTGACCTGTATTTTTAAACAATTTTTGGAGGCCCTTCAGAAGGACTATCGACTTGGATTTTTTAAATAATTTTAAAAGGACCTTCGGAAGGTCTATCGACGTGAATTTCTTTAATAATTTTAGAAGGTTTTCAGAAGAGCTATCTACGTGGATTTATTAAATAATTTTAGAAAGCCTATAGAAAAACTGTCGAGGTTTTTTTATTAATTTACGAAGGCCTTCGAAGCACTATCGACGTGGAATTTTTAAACAATTTTAAGAAGCATTCAGAAGTTCTATCGAAGGCTTTCAGAAGAACTTTCGACGAGGATTTTGATTGGACTATCTACGTGGATTTTTAAATAATTTTAGTAGGCCTCCAGACGGACAATCGATGAGGATCTTTAAATAATTTTTGAAGGCCTGTAAAACTACAATTAATGCGTATTTTAGATCAATCCAGAATGACAAAAAAGTGCATTTTTTTATTATAGAAGTGGCGTTTTGAAGTAATGGACCTTTGAAGCAGAATATAGGAGAAAGTTTCAAATAATCTTTAGAAAGTTCTTGAATCGCTATCAATATTGATTTTCTAAGTCATTTTTTGGTGCCCCCAGAGTGACGAAAAAAGTAGACCTGTAAATAATTTTTATAGGTTCCCAGGATGACAAATAATCAGATTTTTAAAATTTTTTGCAGGCCTTTGAACGCCAAATCTCGGATATTTAAATAATTTTTAAATTTTTAAAAATGCTATATGAAATTTTCTATACCTTCAAACCACTGTGGCCTGGAGGATAAATACAATGGGGACCTATTGTGTGCCTCACCATACAATCAATACAAATCTATATTAAAATATTTTAGTACATTTCCTCCAATGCTGACGTATTTCGCCCCAAAAATCGTCTCCCTTTACCCCACTTATAACTTATCGACAATTCTTTGTTTCAAATAATTTGTCGTTGTTGTTTTTCATTTTTTTTTGTCATTTTGCTATTGTCTCATTCAGGTGCGTAACAGCGGTAGAACCAATTATGGCATTTATAAATGACACTGTGTGCCGCATACATATTAACCATCGAAAACATGACGATGACCGAATCGCCAAGCGCCCAATACCAATTGCTCCAAGTTTAGAGCATTTAAAATTTGTAACAGCAAACGTAAACGCTGGCATTTAAAAGCGTGTTATGGCGTAGGGTACATTACTTTAATATGCCATCAAATCGGACGAAAATAAAATTGTGATTTACTTTAACTGCAGACATTTGAAGTGTTTTTCGATTTTGTTATTTTTTCATTATTTTATGTCCCCCTCTTGGTGTCGCACTACAGTTAGTTGTTCAACTACATATTTGGTTGGAAATAATAGTTTATGGCCTAAAAATTAAATTGTTACAAAAAAACAAAATAATTTAACGCTGTATTTGGACAATTTGGAAATAGTCTGAAAACAGTTAAACATTGTATCAACTGTGGCCAAATACTTGCCAGGAATATCAAATGAGAGTGTTGGACTACAATGTTATGGAGTTTCTTCTAATAAAGATGTTGTAAAAATAACGTGATGTTGGTAAAATCAGCAAAAAATGAAGAACGATGGAGGAAATGCAGGCAATTTTTTACAAATAAAATAAACTCTAAATATTTTTAAATCCACATTTTCAAAAAAAAAATTGTGAAACAAATCCATATCAAATCAAAAAAATCGACGTCAATTATCCTTTCGCGGTATTTCTATAGTTCAGGGTATTCTTATAATTATTTGTCCCTCCTAGGGCCTCCTAAAAATCCACATTGATTGTAGGTCTACAAGAATATTAAAAAAATCTGGTTGATTCGGGTTCTATAAGTCGTCAAAAGTTTGCTTCTAAAACTTCAAAACATTGACTACAATATCAATTATTAAAGTTACACAAAAACATCACAGAATTCGTTTGAAAATTCACGTTTAACGTTTTAACGTTTTTCACTCTTCCAAAATTATTTTAAAAATCCCCGTTTTCCACTCGTTCAGAGCTCTTTTAAAATTATTTTAAAAATCCACGTCTTCCACTCGTTCAGAGCTCTTTTAAAATTTTTTTAAAAATCCACGTTTTTCACTCTCTCAGAGGTCCTCCAAGTTTATTTTAAAAATCCACGTTTTTCACTCCTTCAGAGGTCTTCCAAAATTATTTTAAAAATCCACGTTTTTCACTCGTTCAGAGGTCTTCCAAAATTATTTTAAAAATCCACGTCTTTCGCCCTTTCAAAATCCACGTTTCTAAAAATCCACGTTTTTCGCCCTTTCAGATATTTTCCAAAATTATTTAAAACAAGTAAGCAAAGGCTACAGTCGAGCGGGGCCGACCGTTGAATACCCTACAACACTATAATAAACAATACAGTTTATATAGATATTGTAACAAATAATAAAAGAAAACCATCAGGTTTCGTTCTCTAATGTTCAAATAATAGCAACTTAAACTAATTTGCTCATTTCCAATTTATTGGTAGATGTTGGACTTAAATGGTCTTCCTAGATCTGGAACCAATATTTCCCAAAGACCTATAATCTCTCAGAAGTGGCAAAAGATTAACATTTATTATTGGTTTTTGACTGAAACGCATCTATATGAGATACAGACATTTGACTATATTCTTCAATGAAATCAGCGTTAACGAAATAGTCAGAAGTGCGTCTTTCCTGTGTTTGTGAATTCTCCAAAAAGTCACAGGAATGGACATTTTCGTATTTGTCTACAAAAGTTGGCAAATTATTTCACACATTGAATATTTTTGGATGGCCACCCAGAACTGCTTGCTTTTGCTATGTCCGGTAACCCCCATTCAAATGTGCGTGAGGATCGGGCAATAATTACGACCTCCTGACAATTTTGCAGTTTTTTGGTCAATTTCAACCCCTAAATATATGGCGATCATCTCCAAAAAGAGTAGGCTTCTATTCTGACCCTCATCTTATCCCCATGCAAAATTTCGTAAAGATCGGGCCATAAATGCAATCTGTATATGATATCCTGATATCCTAACTACTTAGTTTTGTTAGCTGTAGAAATATTACCAAATGTTTAATTCAAAATGAAAATATGCCAAAAATATGACAAAATTGGAAAAATATGAGAAAATTTTACAAAATCAATATTTTCATCTTTAGAGAGATATTTTTATGCGATTTTTTTAGACGTTTTTTCTTTCCTGCCAAGAGGCCATTATGAATTAATGAGAACTGTCGAAATCAGTTCAGCCATTCTCGACATATAAGAGATCTTTCAAGCATATCTTCTTTGATAGACATACATATCGCACATATTTTGCTATATATCCGATTTGTTGGATGTTAGCATCAATGTAGAGATCAGAAGTAACCTTGTCATGGCTTTGTGACTTCGCCGGGATTTAAAATATTCGCGGTTTAATGAAAAATGTTGATTTTTTTCAACAAAAAAGAAATGGTCTATTTTACCCACTAAATATTATCCGATGACCACCCAAATTGGTAGGCTTCTTCCCCGCCCTAAACTCTAGCTACATGCGAAATTCCGCGTTGATTGGTCTATAATTGCGACCTGTATAGCTACTGCAAAATCCGACATTTTTTCAGTATTTGGTCCATTTCGACCCCTAAACATTTGGCGATCATCTCCAAAAGAAATAGGGTTCTATTCTGACCCTAGCCCCACCTCCATTCTAAATTTCGTGAAGATCGGGTCATAATTGCGACCTGTAGAGTGATTACAAATTAACATGGACAGACGGACAGACGGACAGACGGACGGACGGACATACATAGCTAGATCGACTCAGCTCGGCGAGCTAGGAAGATCCATATATACTTTCCTATATGGGAAACCAATATTTCGAGGTGTTACATAAATTCTGGCCCAATCAAACTTATAATACCCCCAACACATAGTGTTGTAGGGTATAAAAAATCTAATTAATCGCCTCTTAAGAGATCTTCCAAAATTATTTGAAAAATTCACGTTTATCGCCCTTTCAGAGATTTTCCAAAATTATTTAAAAAATCCGCGTATTTTGTCAAATCAGTGGTCTTCCAAAATTATTAAAAAAATCCACGTTTTTCACCCTTTCAGAGATCTCCCAAGATTATTTTAAAAATCCACGTTTTTCGCTCTTTTGAGAGGTCTTCCAAAATTACTTGAAAATCCACGTTTATCGCCCTTTAAGAGATCTCTCAAAATTATTTAAAAAATCCAATATACCGCCTTTGAAGAGATATTTCAAAATTATTTGAAAAATCCTTGATTATCGCCATTTCAGAGATTTGTTAAAAAGAATATGTTAAAAATCCTAGTGTTTTGTGTCCGTGTCTTTTAAAATTATTTGAAAAATCCACGTTTTTCACTCCTTCAGAGGTCATCCAAAATTATTTTGGAAAACCACGTTTTTCACTCCTTCAGAGGTCTTTTAAAATTATTTTAAAAATCCACGTTTTTCACTCCTTCAGAGGTCTTCCAAATTTATTTTAAAAATTCACATTTTTCACTCCTTCAGAGGTCTTCCAAAATCTTTTTAAAAATCCACCTTTTTCACTTCTTCAGATGTCTTCCAAAATTATTTTAAAAATACAAGTTTTTCACACCTTCAGAGGTCTTTTAAAATTATTTGAAAAATCCACCTTTTTCACTTCTTCAGATGTCTTCCAAAATTATTTTAAAAATCCACATTTTTCACTCCTTCAGAGGGCTTCCAAAATTATTTTAAAAGTCCACGTTTTTCACTACTTCAGAGGTCTTCGAAAATTATTTTAAAAATCCACATTTTTCACTCTTTCAGAGGTCTTCCAAAATTATTTTAAAAATCCACGTTTTTCACTCCTTTAGAAGTCTTCCAAAATTATTTTTAAAATCCACGTTTTTCACTCCTTCAGGGGTCTTCCAAAATTATTTTAAAAATCCACGTTTTTCACTCCTTCAGAGGTGTTCCAAAAATTATTTTAAAATTTCACGTTTTTCACTCTATCAGAGGTCTTCCAAAATTATTTTAAAAATCCCCGTTTTTCACTCTATCAGAGGTCTTCCAAAATTATTTTAAAAATCCACATTTTTTACTCATTCAGAGGTCTTCCAAAATTGTTTTAAAAATCGACGTTTTTCACTCCTTCAGAGTTCTTCCAAAAATTATTTTAAAATTTCACGTTTTTCACTCTGTCAGAGGTCTTCCAAAATTATTTTAAAAATCCCCGTTTTTCACTCTATCAGAGGTCTTCCAAAATTATTTTAAAAATCCACATTTTTTACTCATTCGGAAGTCTTCCAAAATTATTTTAAAAATCCACGTTTTTCATTCCTTCAGAGGTCTTCCGAAAATTATTTTAAAAATCCACATTTTTCACTCCTTCAGAGGTCTTCCAAAATTATTTTAAAAATCCACGTTTTTCACTCCTTCAGAGGTCTTTCAAAATTATTTTAAAATTCCACGTTTTTCACTCATTCATAGGTCTTCCAAAATTATTTTAAAAATCCACGTTTTTCACTCCTCCATAGGACTTTCAAAATTATTTTAAAAATCCACGTTTTTCACTCCTTCAGAGGTCGTCCAAAATTATTTTAAAAATCCACGTTTTTCACTCCTTCAGAGGTCTTCCAAAATTATTTTAAAAATCCACGTTTTTCACTCCTTCGAAGGTCTTCCAAAATTATTTTAAAAATCCACATTTTTCACTCCTTCAGAGTTCTTCGAAAAATTATTTTAAAAATCCACGTTTTTCACTCCTTCAGAGGTCTTCGAAAAATTATTTTAAAAATCCACGTTTTTCAACTCTTCAGAGGTCTTCCAAAATTATTTCAAAAATCCACGTTTTTCACTTCTTCAGAGGTCTTCCAATTTTTTTTTAAAATCCACGTTTTTCACTTCCAAAATTATTTAAAAAATCCAAGTTTTTCACTCCTTCAGAGTTCTTTGAAAAATTATTTTAAAAATCTATGTTTTTCACTCCTTCAGAGGTTTTCCAAAATTATTTTAAAAATCCACGTTTTTCGCTCTTTTGAGAGGGCTTCCAATTTTTGTTTTAAATCCATGCTTTTCGCCCTTTCAGATGTCTTCCAAAATTATTTTAAAAATCCACGTTTTTCGCTCGGAGGTCTTTCAAAATTATTTTGAAAATCAACGTTTATAGCCCTTCCATGTTTATTTATCGCAATTTAAGAGATCCCCCAAAATTATTTTAAAACTCCACCATTGCAGAAGTCTTTCAAAACTATTTTATAAATCCAAGTTTTTCGACCTTTCAGAGGTCATTGAATATTTGGAACGAATTTGGCAAATTTTCAAAAAATTAAATTCCGTTAAAAATTCTGTTAAAATCTTAAAAATACCGAATGTAGCCGTTATATTGGGGTCTATATGACGACGTAGACCTGCATAGGCAACTTTTGTCATAAGCCATTAGAATATTCAAATCAAAATACCGAATATCGGGAGGTGCCGTTATATGGGGGCTATACGAAGACGTGGACCTGCCTAGACAATTTTCTGTCATAGGCTGTAGTATCTATTATGAACTTCAAATACCAAATTTGAAACAATTCCGATGAATAATGTCGCTAAAATCATCAAAGTGCCGAATATCGGAATGTACCGTTATATGGGGGCTATACGAAGACGTGGACCGGCACAGACAATTTTCTGTCATAGGCTGTAGTACCCGTTACGAACTTCAATTACCGAATTTTAAACAATTCCGGTGAATAATGTCGCTTAAATCACCAAAATACCGAATATCGGGAGGTACCATTATATGGGGGCTATACCAAAACGTGGACCTACATGGCTCATTTTCAATACCAAAAGTCCTGCAGACATAATAGACATTTGAATAAAATTTTATCAACCTACTTCATATCGTTCGGAAGCAAGAGTGATTTCCACAGAAGGACCGACGGACGCACATCGCTAAATCGACATAGAATTTTATGCTGATCAAGAATAGATATACTTTGTGGGGTTTAAAAGGTATATTTCGAGGTGTTACAAACGGAATGACAAACTTTATATACCCTCCATTCTATGGTGGAGGTTATAAAAATCACAACAATTATGGTTCTGGAGATCAGAAAAAATTATTATTTAAGTATCTACGTTAATTATGGTCCTCGCGAGTACGAAAAAATGGCGATCTCCAAAAATTATTTAAAAAGATCCACATGAAGTGTGGTCTTTTGTTAAAAAAACGTTTATTTGTTTCCAGAGAGGCGTGCAAAAATCGTTTTAAAAATCCATGCTGATTGGATTCTGCAAAATCTCTACTACGAATTTCCTCCCAAAATGTAAAATATCCAACATATTTCTCTTGAGTTTACAGGCTGTAAAAATCTCATAGGTTCGAATCGAACCTCTAACCATCAATCTTAAAATACAATTCACTTAAATTCAAATCCCCTACAAATCTCATTATTTTGACAAGTGTTTTATTTCTCATATCCATTTAGCACATCAAACTGATAAATTCATTTCAATTTCTCTTTCGTTTTAGTTTTTCAAAACGTTGATTTTTATCTGTTGTTATCTCGTTTTTTTTTTGAGATTTAACTGATCTCAATTTCAATTATCCCAGCCACTTTTCGAACTACATGGCTAGCGAATGATTTATACAATGACTTATGATTTTGGTAGTGACCCTATCCGTCATTGGTCAAAATATGCGTGGGAATTTATGAAAATGAAATTTCATCATTTAACCGCTTTACCTGACCACAAATGAGGGGCACCTTCCTGGAGGGCCAGAGCAAATGGCCAATAATCAATTAAACCGGCAACAACAGCAGCCGTAGACATAGCCACAAGATTGGATCAGATTGTGTTACTCTTCAATGGGAGTTTGATTTGGTATCTAGTTTATCATTGTAGCAATGAGAAACTGGACGAACGGACGGACGGACAGTCAGTCAGTCACAGAGCCATTCAAGTTGTTCCCAAACGACAAGGCAATAACATCTCCAACATCGAACATGTCGATTATTTGTGTTATACATTTGAATGGACATTGGATTCGAAATTGTTTTCAGTTGTTGTATTGAAACCAAAAAAAAAAAAAAAAACATAATTTAGAAAGTAAATTTTTGAAACTACATAAAAATTGAATTAAAGGGAGTGAGGGAGGAAAAAAAAATCCCTCCACCAACTGACATCACAAAAATCACGAATAAGTTGTCGAAAAAATTAGTTTATGATGATTGAACAAAAATAACAAAATTTAAATGGAATTGAAATGAAATGAAATGAAATGTGCCAAAAAATTGAAACAAGCTTTTATTGATTTCTTCTCAGTTCATGAGAAATAATTTTGAAATTCACTTGAAAAAAAAAAAAAACTATAACAAAAGTTCAATATTATGAAGCTAATTTTCTATAGGTTTTTCTTGAAGGCTAACTGTAGGCTTTGGAGGAATTAAGAGCTGTTGAACAAAACGTTTTAGCTCATCCATCCATCCATCATTTTTATTGAATAATTGTTGTTCGAAATGTTGAAAAATCAGTTTCGGTCATGTGTAAAGAACAAATACACACACACACTCAGAGATGTCCATATCCCGGTTATTTTCAAATAAAATCCCCAGGAATCATCGAAGACAAAGTTGTATACTTTCGATCATGAAATGATTGACATTTGTGCCTCTTTAACAAAAAAAAATGTCAGAGGTGAGGTGTGAAATTTCATTCACTTCAAGGGGAAGTGGTGTCAATAGGCAGTTCACACAGAAATCGCAATTTTTTGGTGATGTGAAGTATTGAAATGCCTCTTGATTTGGAAATGTATAGAAGACCTCTTGAAGGACAATAAACTGAGATTTTTTATAATAATTTTTGGAGGTCGCTAAGAAGGTCAGTAGTGTGAATAAAAAAAAATAAAAAAATTAAAATATTTACCTTGATATTTTATGAATTATGGGAGGCCCTTAAGAAATATACTTTTTGGAGATTACAAAAAATAAAATATGATTTTTTAAGTAATTTTTGGAGATCAATAACAAATTGTTTTTAAGATTTTTTTTTTTCGACCCAAGAAAAACTAAAATGTTTTTTTTTTTTAAATAATTTTTGAACAATTAAAATGACGGAGTTTCTTAAATTTTTAAGTAATTTTAGAACCCCTTTTAAAATTAAATTTTCCAATAATTTTTAAGGAACATAGAAAGACCATTTTAAGTAGATTTTAAAACTTCGCAAAAATTTTAACTCATGGTCCTTTTAGGTTCCTTAAAAACTATTGGAAAATCAAATTTCAAAGGAGTTCTAAAATTACTTAAAAATTGACAATCAGATGCATTATTTTTAAATAATTTTTAGGGCACCGCAGAGAATTTAATAAGGAATTATATAATAATTTTCAGAGGTCCCTGAAAGGAAAATTAATAAGTATTTTTATACCCTACAACACTATGTGTTGGGGGTATTATAAGTTTGATTGGCCCAAAAATTATGTAACACCTCGAAATATTGGTTTCCCACATAGGAAAGTATATATGGATCATCCTATCTCGCCGAGCTGAGTCGATCTAGCTATGTATGTCCGTCCGTCCGTCCGTCTGTCCATGTTAATTTGTAATCACTCTACAGGCCGCAATTACGGCCCGATCTTCACGACATTTGGAATGGAGGTCGGGGTCGGGCCAGAATAGAACCCTATTTCTTTTTGAGATGATCGCCAAATGTTTAGGGGTTGAAATGGACCAAATACTGAAAAAAATTCGGATTTTGCAGTAGCTATACAGGTCGCAATTATAGACCAATCGACGCGGAATTTCGCATGTAGCTAGAGTTTAGGGCGGGGAAGAAGCCTACCGATTTGGGTGGTCATCGGGTAATACTTAGCGGGTAAAATAGACCATATATTTTGTGTTGAAAAAATTCAAAATTTTTCATTAAACCGCGAATATTTTAAATCCCGGCGAAATCACAAAGCCATGACAAGGTTACTTCTGACCTTTACATTGATGTTAACATCCAACAAATCGGATATATAGCAAAATATGTGCGATATATATGTCTATCAAAGAAGATATGCTTGAAAAATCTCTTATATGTAGAGAATGGCTGAACTGATTTCGACAGTTCTCATTAATTCAGAATGGCCTCTTGGCAGGGAAGAAAAAACGTCAAAAAAATCCCATAAAATGTCTCTCTAAAGATGAAAATATTGATTTTGTAAAATTTTCTCATATTTTTTCAATTTTGTCATATTTTTGGCATATTTTCATTTTGAATTAAACATTTGGTAATATTTCTACAGCTAACAAAACTAAGTAGTTAGGATATCAGGATATCATATACAGATCGCATTTATGGCCCGATCCTTACGAAATTTTGCATGGGGATAAGATGAGGGTCAGAATAGAAGCTTACTCTTTTTGGAGATGATCGCCATATATTTAGGGGTTGAAATGGACCAAAAAGTGCAAAATTGTCAGCAGGTCGTAATTATCGCCCGATCCTCACGCACATTTGAATGGGGGTTACCGGACATTGCAAAAGCCAAGCAGTTTTGGATGGCCATCCAAAAATATTCAATGTGCGAAATAGTTTGCCAACTTTTGTAGACAAAATACGAAAATATCCATTCCAGTGACTTTTTGGAGAATTCACAAACACAGGAAAGACGCACTTCTGACTATTTCGTTAACGCTGATTTCGTGGAAGAATATAGTCAAATGTCTGTATCTCATATAGATGCGTTTCAGTCAAAAACCAATAATAAATGTTAATTTTTTTGCCACTTCTGAGAGATTATAGGTCTTTGGGAAATATTGGTTCCAGATCTAGGAAGACCATTTAAGTGCAACATCTACCAATAAATTGGAAATGAGCATATTAGTTTATGTTGCTATTATTTCGATATCTTGTGGAATTCTTTCGAGTATCTCGCCTATATAAACAGTATCGTTTATTATAGTGTTGTAGGGTATTCAACGGTCGGCCCCGCTCGACTGTAGCCTTTGCTTACTTGTTTTTAAATAATTTTAGAGGTCCATTAAAGGACAATTTTTCCGAATTTTTTAAAAAATATATTTTTTTTGGCCACCGCAAGGACAATCAAAGCAGAATTGTTGAAAAAAATTATAGGCCACTAAACGACATTTAGAACAGATTTTTTAAAAAAAAATTAAAGGCCTTTGAAAGGACAATGAATGTGTTTTTTTTAATAATTTTAGGAAGCCTTTGGAAGACTTTGAAAAACGTGGTTATTTACAAGAATTTTCGAAAACCTTCTTTCTCCTTTAAAAGGACAATCAACGTGAATTTTCAATAATTTTTAGGAGGACTATGAAAGGATAATAGACTATTTTTTAAGAAGTTCGAAGGTCTTTTAAAGCATTTTTTAAAGAAATTTTACAGCCTTAAGTAAAGATAATGGACGTGGAATTTTTGAATAATTTTAGGAGGCCTTTAAAAAGACTACAAGTGATTTAAAAAAATACAGGGTTTCGAAAGGATTAAGCGATAGGAAATTTTAAGAAGCCTTTGATTGGACCAACGTGTATTCTTCAACGAATTTTTGGAGGCCTTTGAAAGATTTTTTTACGATTTTTAGAGGCCCTAGAAAGAACAGACAATATAGATTTTATGATAATTTTTGAAGGCCTCAGCAAAAACAATTATTGGATGATAAACATGGAGATATTTAAGAGGAGGCCTTTGAAAGGACAATCAAAGAGTATTTTTAAGTAAGGGGATAAGCGCATATTTTTTAAAAACTTTAGAGCCCTTTAAAAGGATAATAGACGTGGATTTTTTAGAAAATTTTTAGAGGTGTAGGAAGGATAATGGACGTGGATTTTTTAAAGAATTTTTAGAGGTGTAGGAAGGATAATGGACGTGGATTTTTTAAAGAATTTTAGGAGGCCTCGGAGAGGATTTTTTTAAGAATTTTTGGAGGCTTTATAAAGGATTAAATATTTTAAGGAATTTTAAGGGGCCTTTGGTAGGACTATCAACTGTATAAAAAGGGTTTTTTACGAATTTTTAGAGGCCCTAGAATGGAAAGTCAATGTAGATTTTAAGATAATTTTTGAAGGTAAGTTTAGAATGGACGGCAACATGGAGCAGGCCTTTGAAAGGACAATCAGTGTGGATTTTTCGTAATTTTAGAAGGACTTTGAATGGATAAGAAGAGATCATTTTTAGGTACTTAGAGGCCTTTAAAAGGATAATAGACGTGGATTTTTAAATAACAATTTTAAAATAATAATGGACGTGGAATTTTTATAATAATTTTTGAAAGGCCTCGGAAAGGACCATCTATATTTATTGAACATTTTAGGGAATATCTAGAGGCCTTTTATAGGACCACATACGTGAATGGAGTTGGAATTTTTAAATAATTTGTGGGGTCTCGAATAAGGAAAATAAGCGCGGATTTCTTAACGAATTTTGTGTAGAGGTCTTAGAAATGAAAATCAATGTGGATTCTAAGATAATTTTTGGAGCCCTCGGCAAGGGCAATAAATGTGGAATTTTTTAATAATTTTTACAGGCCTTTAAATGGACGATCAACAAGGAATTTTTAAAGAGGAGGCCTTTTGTAATTTTAGAAGGACTTTTAATATATAATAAGAGTGTCTTTTTTAAGAACTAAAGAGACCTTTAAAGGGATAAAAAATGTGGATTGTAAAACAATTTTTATAGGCTTTAGAGAGGATAATGGACGTTCAATTTTTAAATAAATCTAGTAAGCTTCGGAAAGAACCATCCACGTATGTTTTTTTATCGAATTTTTGGAGGCCTTTGAAAGGACAATCGACGTGTACATATTCGTGACCTCTGACCTGAAATGAATATAGACGTGGATTTTTTTACGAATTTTTGCAGGTCTTTGAAAGAACAATTAATGTGTTTTTTAATATAATTTTTGAAGGCCTCTGAAAGGACAATTAACGTAGATTTTAAGACGCTTTTAAAAGGACAATAGACAGGGATTTTTTTAAATAATTTTTGAAGACTTCTGAAAAGACCATCAGCGTGGATTAAAAATATTTTTTGAGGCTATAAAAGGCAAAATTAGCATGAATTTTTAAAATAACTTTAAATTTAATAGGCATTTGAAAGGACCATCATCGTTGATTCAATAAAAATTTGGGAGGCCTTAGAAAGAAAAATTAATGTGGATTTTAAGATAATTTTTTGAGCATCCTGAAAGGACGATCAACGTGTATTTTAAAGGATAATACACGTGAATTTTTTAAATAATATTTGGAGCCTTTGAAAGGATTTAAAATAAATTGTTAACTAATTTCATAATTTTGAAAGAAATATATTTTGATTTTTTATTAAATTGTGAGTCCTTAAAAGGAATATTTAAGTGGGTTGTTAAATTATATTTGAGTGAAATGATGGACTTATAAAATAAGTTTTAAAGTGGATTTTATTATTTTTTATTTTATTATTATTTTTTATTATTTTTTTTTTGTGGCTCCCTAAATGCATAATAAAAGTTTATTTTTTTTAAATTTTTTTTGTGGTTTTTTTGAAAAAAAAAATAAATTTTTAATAATTGTCCCTTTTTGGATGGAAGCGGTGGATTAAAAAAAGTGGAGTTTTTACAATTTTAAGGAACCTTTTGAAAGGGTGCCTTAGCTAAGATGACTCCTTTTGGCCTTCTATACTTCTTCTATACTTCTTCTTCTTACGAACCTTTTTCTCTTCTTTTCTTACAATTTCCTTCAACACTTTTCCTCAGGTCTCGAGCAATTACCGATAGTGTGAATCATGCTTTGCACTTAACCCATCATGTTTAACCTATTTTTCTGATATGAAAAGCATTCATTTTCCAAAAAATAAATGAATTCCACACCGAACTCCAACAAAATGGATGGACGGATGAATGAATGAATAAGATTTTAATACAAATGTTGAACATCATTAAACCCTGCGTTTGTTATCTCAACCATTGTATTCATTTCATTTCAATTTATTTTCGATTTTTTTTTCCAAGTTCCTTGAGGTAACACAAAATAAAGGCAGCACAGAGGAAGAAGAGGAAATAAGACTACATCCAACACAAATGTTGCATATTCTTAAAAAAAAAAAAAACTACCAATCCATACCTCTCCTCATCCCTCCATCGATGCCATTCCAACAATTTGAGCCAAACAGTTCAACCAATCAATGAGATTTGATTGATCGTTTTGTAGTCTTGTTGAAATGATAAGCATACACTTGAGCCAATTTATAACAATACAAGTAACAACAAAGCAGGAACAACAACAATAATAATCTCATGCTGTAGACAATTTGTTAAGCCAAAGCCCAAACAAAAAAAAACAGAATAAATGCTTGGCATCTCTCTGTGGAAGTGTCGAAAAAAAATACGGACACTACAAATGCATTTCCAGAGTACCGCCACCTCGTAACACATCCTTTTTTAATGCTGTTTTTGCTGCTTTTGTAGATAAATCCATCCATCTAAACCATCCATTGGCGGGGCTGGCCATGTCATATCACAATTGGACAGACGAGCAGACAAACGACCCCAGGAGAGAGCATCATCGTCATTGTGCTTTATGGGTTTGAAGTTGAGTTACAAAAAAAAGAGGAACGAAAAAAATGAAGGAATGTCGACACAATCAAAGGCGGAAATTACTTTAAATTGACAACATTTGTAACAGCCACATAATCGGAGAAAATGAAATGTAACAGACGTAGACATACACACATGTATTAACGAACACACACACATACGCATAAAAGCCCTTGATGGTATCATTTCAGGGTTTTTGTGACATGGAAGGAAGGGCAAAACAGTGTGGGCAACTGAAGTTTGAAAATTGGAAGGCCAGTCATAAGCCTATATTTTCCTCCAAAAATATTTTTAAAAAATCCACGACTAGTGGTAATCTTCAAAAAATATTTTTAAAAAATCCACGACTTCTAATATTCTTCAAAAAATATTTTTAATAAATCCACGACTTCTAATATTCTTCAAAAAATATTTTTAAAAAATCCACGACTTGTGGTAATCTTCAAAAAATATTTTTAAAAATTCCACGACTTGTGGTAATCTTCAAAAAATATTTTTAAAAATTCCACGACTTGTGGTAATCTTCAAAAAAATATTTTTAAAAAATCCACGACCTGTGGTAATCTTAAAAAAATATTTTTAAAAAATCCACAACCTGTGGTAATCTTAAAAAAAATATTTTTAAAAAATCTACGACTTTGGTAATCTTCAAAAAAATATTTTTAAAAAATCCACGACTTCAGGTAATCTTCAAAAAAGATTTTTAAATAATCCACGACTTGTGGTAATCTTCAAAAAAGATTTTTAAAAAATCCACGACTTGTGGTAATCTTTAAAAAATATTTTTAAAAAATCCACGACTTGTGGTAATCTTCAAAAAAGATTTTTAAATAATCCACGACTTGTGGTAATCTTCAAAAAAGATTTTTAAATAATCCACGACTTGTGGTAATCTTCAAAAAATATTTTTAAAAAATCCACGACTTGTGGTAATCTTCAAAAAATATTTTTAAAAAATCTACGACTTGTGGTAATCTTCAAAAAATATTTTTAAAAAATCCACGACTTGTGGTAATCTTTAAAAAATATTTTTAAAAAATCCACGACTAGTGGTAATCTTCAAAAAATTATTTTAAAAAATCCACGACTTGTGGTAACCTTCAAAAATATTTTTAATAAATCTACGACTTGTGGTAATCTTAATTTTTTTTAATAAATCCACGACTTCTGGCAATCTTCAAAAAATATTTTTAAAAAATCCACGACTTCTGGCATTCTTCAAAAAATATTTTAAAAAACAATTACGACTTCTGGTAATACTTAAAAAAATATTTATAGAAAAAATCCACCACTTTTGGTTATTTTCAAAAAATATTTATAGAAAAATGCACGACTTTTGGTTATTTTCAAAAAATATTTATAGAAAAATGCACGACTTTTGGTTATTTTCAAAAAATATTTATAGAAAAAATGCACGACTTATGGTAATCTTCAGAAAATATTTTTAAAAAATCCACGACTTGTGGTAATCTTCAGAAAATATTTTTAAAAAATCCACGACTTGTGGTAATCTTCAGAAAATATTTTTAAAAAATCCACGACTTGTGGTAATCTTCAGAAAATATTTTTAAAAAATCCACGACTTGTGGTAATCTTCAGAAAATATTTTTAAAAAATCCACGACTTTTGGTTATTTTCAAAAAATATTTATAGAAAAAATCCACGACTTCTGGTAATCTTCAAAAAATATTTAAAAAATTCCACGACTTGGTGTTATCTTCAAAAAATATTTTTAAAAAATCCACGACTTGTGGTAATCTTCCAAAAATATTTTTAAAAAATCCATCCAATCTTCAAAAATCCACGACTTGTGGTAATCTTAAAAAAATATTTTTAAAAAATCCATCCAATCTTCAAAAATCCACGACTTGTGGTAATCTTAAACAAATATTTTTAAAAAATCCACGACTTGTGGTAATCTTCAAAAAATTTTTATAGAAAAAATCCACGACTTTTGGTAATCTTCAAAAGAAATATTTTTAAAAAATTCACCACTTGTGGTAATCTTCAAAAAATATTTTTAAAAAATACACGACTCCTGAAATTCTTCAAAAAATATTTTAAAAAAATCCACGACTCCTGAAATTCTTCCAAAATATTTTAAAAAAATCCACGTCACTTGGTCATTTTAAAAAAATATTTATAGAAAAAATCCACGACTTTTGGTAATCTTCAAATATATATTTAAAAAATCCACGACTTTTGGTAATCTTCAAAAAATATTTTTAAAAAATCCACGACTTTTGGTAATCTTCAAAAAATATTTTTAAAAAATCCACGACTTTTGGTAATCTTCAAAAAAATATTTTTAAAAAATCCACGACTTGTGGCAATCTTCAAAAAATATTTATAGAAAAAATCCACGACTTTTGGTAATCTTCAAAAGAAATATTTTTAAAAAATTCACGACTTGTGGTAATCTTCAAAACATATTTTTGAAAAATCCACGACTTTTGGTAATCTTCAAAAAATATTTTTAAAAAATCCACGACTTTTGGTAATCTTCAAAAAAAAATTTAAAAAAAAATTACGACTTCTGGTAATATGTACTTAAAAAAATAATTATAGAAAAAAATCCACGATTTGTGGTAATCTTCAAAAAATATTTTTAAAAATCCACGACTTCTGGTAATCTTCAAAAAAATATTTCTAAAAAATCTACGACTTGTGGTAATTTTCAAAAAAATATTTTTAAAAATTCACAACTTCTGGTAATCTTCAAAAAATATTTTTAGAAAATCCAAGACTTGTGGTAATTTTCAAAAAAATATTTTTTAAAAATTCACAACTTGTGGTAATTTTCAAAAAAAATTTTTAAAAATTCACAACTTGTGGTAATTTTCAAAAAAAATTTTTAAAAATTCACAACTTGTGGTAATTTTCAAAAAATTTTTTTTAAAAATTCACAGCTTCTGGTAATCTTCAAAAAATATTTTTAGAAAATCCACGATTTGTGGTAATCTTCAGAAAATATTTTTAAAAAATCCACGACTTGTGGTAATCTTCAAAAAATATTTTTAAAAAATCCACGACTTGTGGTAATATTCAAAAAATATTTTTAAAAAATCCACGACTTGTGGCAATCTTCAAAAAATATTTTTAAAAAATCCACGACTTTTGGTAATCTGTAAAAAATATTTTTAAAAAATCCACGAATTCCGGTAATCTTCAAAAAAATTATTTTTGAAAATTTCACGACATCTGGTAATCTTCAAAAAAATTTTAAAAAATCCACGACTTCTGGTAATCTTCAAAAAATATTTATAGAAAAAATCCACGACTTGTGGTAGTCTTCCAAAAATACTGTTAATTTTCAAATTATATTTTTAAAAATTTCACGACTCCTGGAATTCTTCAAAAATTATTTTTAAAAATTTCACGACTCCTGGAATTCTTCAAAAATTATTTTTAAAAAATCCACGACTTGTGGTAATCTTCAGAAAATATTTTTAAAAAATCCACGACTTGTGGTAATCTTCAGAAAATATTTTTAAAAAATCCACGACTTGTGGTAATCTTCAAAAAATATTTTTAAAAAATCCACGACTTGTGGTAATCTTCAGAAAATATTTTTAAAAAATCCACAACTTTTGGTAATCTTCAAAAAATATTTTTAAAAAAAATCCAAGACTTGTGGTAATTTTAAAAAAATTAAAAAATCCACGACTTGTGGTAATCTTAAAAAAAAAATTAAAAAATCCACGACTTGTGGTAATCTTAAAAAAAAATTAAAAAATCCACGACTTGTGGTAATTTTCAAAAAAAAATATTTTTTAAAAATCCACAACTTCTGGTAATTTTCAAAAAAATATTTTTAAAAAATCCACGACTTGTGGTAATCTTCAAAAATATTTTTAAAAAATCCAGGACTTGTGGTAATTTTCAAAAAATAATTTTTAAAAATTCCACAACTTCTGGTAATTTTTAAAAAAATATTTTAAAAAATTTCACAACTTCTGGTAATCTACAAAAAAATATATTTAAAAAATCCACGACTTTTGGTAGTCTTCAAAAAATATATTTATAAAATCCACGACTTTTGGTAATCTTCCAAAAATATTTTTAAAAAAATCTACGACTTTTGGTAATCTTTAACAAATTATTTTTCTTCAACAAAATATTTTTAATAAATCTACGACTTCTGGCATTTTTCAAAAATATTTTTAAATAATCCACGACTTTTGGTAATCTTCAAAAAAAAATTTTTAAATAATTCACGACTTTTGGTAATCTCCAAAAAATATTTTTAAAAAACAAATTTGAAGATTATATCCTGAAATTTCTTACAGTAATATGTTTACCTATGCCCGAGGCAGTTTATATTTGTACACCCTCAACCAGAATAAAATTCTAAATCGATTTTGTCTGTCTGTCCATCCGTCCGTTTGTGAAAATCACTCTGGCTTCCGAACAAATTGAAGTAGGTTGAAAATATTTTACTGAAATATGTGTTTGGTCTGCAGGGCTTTTGGTAATGAAAATGAGCCATGTAGTTCCACGTTTTGCTATAGCCCCCATATAACGGTACCTCCCGAAATTCGGTATTTTATTGTTTTTGGCGACATTGTTCTCCGGAATTATTTCAAATTTGGCATTTGATGTTTGCAATCTATACTACAGCCTAAGACAGAAATTTGTCTGTGCAGGTCCACATCTTCGTATAGCCCATATAGTCCATACCTAATTACCATGAATTCCAAAAATTTGCCCTCTTGAGATCTTTAGAACCTTTGTTGCTACTTTGTCGACCATTTGCTAGATGATAACCTTCTTGCTCAGCCGTTTTAATTATGATGACCTCATTTACCAAATTAAAAATAAATAAAAAATATTTATTTTTTCTTTCGGTTTCATTTTCATACTTTGATTTCGAAATGATCAAATTTGATATCTTATCCTCATGCCATAAGAATTTTTGATGGAAGTCATTAATCTTTACAACACCTGATTATGAATTGGAATGCTTAAAACGCAAATTAGCTGTGATGTTTTCACGAACAACATTTCGGGGCAATGAAATTCGTGTTTTTTTTTGCAATTTTTTTTCCATCAGCGTTTTATTAATTCAAACTAGAAAATGTTTTTTTTTTTTTTTTTTTGATTTCTAATCTTTTCACGGAGTTCAAATATTGAGCATAATAAGGCAAATCTATTTTTTTTTTTTTTTTTTTTTTTTTTTGAAAATCAAAAACTAGCTGTTCATGTGTTATCAAAATCATAATGAAATTTGAATATAAACATGGCCCCAAGGGCCCATAGAAACAACTGAAACTGAACTCATCAAAAGTTCGTTTCAAAGCAAAATCGCCTCGGAAAAAAAGTTGAAACAAAGATAACATTGAATTTGAAGTTAATTTGTTTCAAATCCCCTCTTGGTGGGCAAGGGGGGACCTTGCAGAGATCTCAAGATGTCGCCTTCGTCTATGACATCTGTTGGCTTTGCTATATGTTTTGTCATTATGACTGAATGAAGGCATGAAAACCGCTGTTGTTGATATTGAAATCTGTTTTGGTTTTTGGAGTGAACACGCAAAATTGAGATCAATGATCTCCATGATCTATGATGAGGACACCAAAGCTCGATGATTGTTTCGATGATTTGCATATGGGGTCCATCAGCCATGTTGTACATACCATGGATGGGTTAATCGCCCCAAGATGATGAATATCATGATAGATGGAAAACATAACATAACACATTAAAACAGTTCAAACACGCACCAAAAGCAACCTTTTTGTTGTTGTTGTTGTTTTTTTGTTTGGCAAATAACGGCCTCTTCTATTTTACAGTGTCGTGTCTAACGTCAACCAAACCCACAACATGGCCTGGGGACAGTATTTTCATGTTTGGACCAAAATAACAGAACGAAGAAAAACAAGTAAAAAACTGTAGGTTCGGCCAGGCCAAACTTAAAATACCCTCCACTATTTGGAACGAATTTGGTAATTTTCAAAAAATAAAATAAAATCCGTTAAAAATTCTGTAAAAATCTTAAAAATACTGAATAAATCCCTTATATTAGGGTCTATACGAGGACGAAGACCTGCAAAGACAATTTTCTGTCTTAGGCTGTAGTATCCATTATGAACTCCAAATACCAAATTTGAAACAATTCCGGTGAATAAGGTCGCTAAAATCAACAAAATACCGAATATCGGGAGGTACCGTTACATGGGGGCTATACGAGGACATGGACCTGAACAGCCAATTTTCTGTCTTAGGCTCTTGTATCCATTACGAACTTCAAATGCCAAATTTGAAACAATTCCGGTGAATAATGTCGCCGAAATCATCAAAATACCGAATATCGGGAGGTACCGTTATATGGGAGCTATACGAAGACGTGGACTGGCACAGACAATTTTCTGTCTTAGGCTGTAGTATCCATTACGAACTTCAAATATCAAATTTGAAAGAATTCCGGTCAATAATGTCGCCAAAATCATCAAAATACCGAATATAGGGAGGTACGGTTATATGGGGGCTTTACGAAGACGTGGACCGGCACAGACAATTTTCTGTCATAGGCTGTAGTATCCATTACGAACACCAAATACCAAATTTGAAACAATTCCGGCAAATAGTGTCGCTAAAATCATCAAAATACCGAATAGCGGGAGGTAACGTTATATGGGGGCTATACGAAGTCTTGAACCGGCAATGACAATTTTCTGTCTTAGGCTGTATTATTCATTACGAACTTGAAATACCAAATTTAAAACAATTCCGGTAAATTATGTCGCTAAAATCATCAAAATACCGAATATCGGGAGGTACCGTTATATGGGGGCTATACGAAGACGTAGGCCGGCACATACAATTTTCTGTCATAGGCTGTAGTATATATTACGAACTTCAAATACCAAATTTGAAACAATTCCGGTGAATAATGTCGCTGAAATCATCAAAATACCGAATATCGGGAGGTAACGTTATATGGGGGCTATACGAAGTCTTGGACAGGCTATGACAATTTTCTGTCTTAGGATTTAGTACTAATTACGAACTTCAAATACCAAATTTGTAAGAATTCCGGTGAATTATGTCGTTAAAATCATAAAAATACCGAATATCGGGAGATACCCTTATATGGGGGCTATGCGAATACGTGGACCTGCAAAGACAATCTCCTGTCATAGGCTGTAGCATCCATTACGAACATCAAATACCAAATTGGAAAGAATTCCGGTGAATAATGTCGCTAAAACCAGCAAAATACCGAATATCGGGAGGTACCCTTATATGAGGGCTATACGAAGACGTGGACCGGCACAGATAATTTTCTCTCATAGGCTATAGTATCCATTACGAACGTGAAATACCAAATTTTAAAGAATTCCGGTGAATTATGTCGCTAAAATCATCAAAATACTGAATATCGGGAGGTATCGTTATATGGGGGCTATACGAAGACGTGGACCTACATGGTCCATTTTCAATACCAAAAGTCCTGCAGATATAACATACATTTGAGTAAAATTTTATTAATCTACTTCAATTCGTTCGGAAGCTAGAGTGATATCCACCGAGGGACAAACGGACGGAAATCACTAAATCGACATAGAATTTTATGCTGATCAAGAAAAAATGTACTTTGTGGGGTCTAAAATTTCGAGGTGTTACAAAAAAAATTTCGAGGTGTTACAATTGGAATGACAAACATAATATACCCTCCATACCATGGTGGAGGGTATAAAAACACACAAATGCCAAGTGGAAAAAATCCAAATATTTGCATATGGCTCAGAGAGCGAGCGATACGAAGGGAGCTGTTGAATTGATTTAATGATCACAACGAAAATAACACCAACGCGCTACTAAATCTGAATCTAATTTCATATATCACCAGCAATACTCGCACAACACATGCCATTAGATTTCGATATTAGATTTCATCAAAAAACCAAAAAAAAAAAAAAAAAAAAAACTCCACAAAAAACGACACACACAAAATTTGCCTTTAATATAACTCGCAAACTGGTTCGTGTGTAAACAGTATATGTCATATATTTTGACATTGATTAATTTCATTATAATTAATTTTTGTTTTCATGTTTCAAAAAAAATCATTTTTTTTTTTTCAACCAACATTTTTTCTAAAGCTCTTGTTTTGTTATTTCAGAAACTAATTCTCTGTTTTGCCAAATTAAATACAATGCCATATTAATAGCTCAATTTTTTTACTTCGTTGTATTGTTGTCTGCCATTAAACATCTTCGATTTCTTGTTCAAATAGTAACCAAAAAAAAAAAAAGAAAAAAAAATACAAAATCATATTTAGATTGTATCTAATCTATTTTTATAGTCTATGTCATCCTTGGCTTATAATGCCATAATCGCGAGATAGATAGACAGGTTCTTCTTTTTCTTCTGCGAAAATGGGAGTTTGAGGTGCTGAACTCATAATTATTCTTAAGAATTGATTCAGGGGACAAAACCGACACACACACACACACACACACACACAAATAACTGCTATGGCAATTATTTTATGATTAATCTCTGAACTTGTTAATTATAGATTATTGTGTTGTGTCAAAATATCAGATTAAAAGATAGAGAATATTTTCGAAAATGTTTTTATATTAAAAAACAAGTAAGCAAAGGCTACAGTCGAGCGGGGCCGACCGTTGAATACCCTACAACACTATAATAAACGATACAGTTTATGTAGGCGAGATACTCGAAAGAATTCCACAAGATATTGTGACAAATAATAAAAGAAAACCATCCGGTTTCGTTCTCTAATTTTCGAATAATAGCAATTAGCTCATTTCCAATTTATTGGTAGATGTTGCACGTAAATGGTCTTCCTAGATCTGGAACCAATATTTCCCAAAGACCTATAACCTCTCAGAAGTGGCAAAAGATTAACATTTATTATTGGTTTTTGACTGAAACGAGATACAGACATTTGACTATATTCTTCCACGAAATCAGCGTTAACGAAATAGTCAGAAGTGCGTCTTTCCTGTATTTGTGAATTCTCCAAAAAGTAACTGGAATGGACATTTTCGTATTTAGTCTACAAAAGTTGGCAAACTATTTCGCACATTGAATATTTTTGGATGGCCATCCAAAACTGCTTGGGTTTTGCAATGTCCGGTAACCCCCATTCAAATGTGCGTGAGGATCGGGCGATAATTACGACCTGCCGACAATTTTGCAGTTTTTTGGTCCATTTCAACCCCTAAATATATGGCGATCATCTCCAAAAAGAGTAGGCTTCTATTCTGACCCTCATCTTATCCCCATGCAAAATTTTGTAAGGATCGGGCCATAAATGAGATCTGTATATGATATCCTGATATCCTAACTACTTAGTTTTGTTAGCTGTAGAAATATTACCAAATGTTTAATTCAAAATGAAAATATGCCAAAAATATGACAAAATTGAAAAAATATGAGAAAATTTTACAAAATCAATATTTTCATCTTTAGAGAGATATTTTTATGCGATTTTTTTTAGACGTTTTTTCTTTCCTGCCAAGAGGCCATTCTGAATTAATGAGAACTGTCGAAACCAGTTCAGCCGTTCTCGATATATAAGAGATATTTCAAGCATATCTTCTTTGATAGACATATATATCGCACATATTTTGCTATGTATCCGATTTGTTGGATGTTAACATCAATGTAAAGGTCAGAAGTAACCTTGTCATGGCTTCGTGATTTCGCCGGGATTTAAAATATTCGCGGTTTAATGAAAAATTTTGAATTTTTTCAACACAAAAGATATGGTCTATTTTACCCGCTAAATATTATCCGATGACCACCCTAATTGGTAGGCTTCTTCCCCGCCCTAAACTCTAGCTACATGCGAAATTCCGCGTCGATTGGTCTATAATTGCGACCTGTATAGCTACTGCAAAATCCGACATTTTTTCAGTATTTGGTCCATTTCAACCCCTAAACATTTGACGATCATCTCCAAAAGAAATAGGCTTCTATTCTGACCCTAACCCCACCTCCATTTTAAATTTCGTGAAGATCGGACCATAATTGCGACCTGTAGAGTGATTACAAATTAACATGGACAGACGGACAGACGGACAGACGGACGGACGGACATACATAGCTAGATCGACTCAGCTCGGCGAGTTAGGAAGATCCATATATACTTTCCTATATGGGAAATCAATATTTCGAGGTGTTACATAAATTCTGGCCCAATCAAACTTATAATACCCCCAACACATAGTGTTGTAGGGTATAAAAACAAAACAGTAAATAAAGTCCTAAAGTCGGGCGGGGCCGACTTTATGATACCCTACACCACTTTGCTAATTTCGTAGAGCTCCGCATAACAATTAAAAGTTTTTATGGGAGAATTCAATCATACACGCCATGATTATAATTTAAAGTTCAAAGGACTAAATATGCCGAAGCATTTGTATCTTTAAAATTCAGACTTGTATTGCCCATTTGGTGCACAATTAATTTGAAATCGGATAAAAATATATATATATGGGAGCTACATGCAAATCTGAACCGATCTCGATAAAATTTGGCAAAGATATTTCTGAGCTGATATATTTCCCTGAATATCATTGTTACGGAGTACATATTACGGTTGTGGGTAACAAATACAACAAATCGGAAGAACAATATATATGGAAGCTATAGCTATATCTGAACCGATCTTCACCAAATTTGACATACTAGCTTCTTGACTTAATTCGGTGGTATGTGCCAAATTCCATCCCATTTGGGCAAATATTAGGCGATTGGTGCACAATAAAAGGTAAATCGGACGAAGTTATATATGGGAGCTATATCCAAATCTGAACCGATCTCGATAAAATTTGGCAAAAATATTTCTGAGCTGCATTTGATATATTTCCCCAAATATTGTTGTTACAGAGTGCATATTACAACTGCGGAGAACAAAAATAACAAATCGGATGAACAATATATGTGGGAGCTATGGCTATATCTGAACCGATTTCGATCAAATTTGACATATTTATTTTCAGGCCTAATTTGGTTGTATGTGCAAAATTCCGTATTATTCGGGCTGATATTACACGTTTGGTGCACAATAAAAGGCAAATCGGACGAAGATATATATGGGAGCTATATCTAAATTTTGACCGATTATCCCCAATTTCAATAGGGTTCGTCCTTGGGCCAAACAAATGATTTGTGCAAAATTTCATCTGGATCGGGCAATAAATGCGAACTATACTTTGTTCACAAAAATACATGGACAGACGGACAGACGGACGGACGGACATGCATAAATCGACTCAGAATGTGATTCTATGCAGATCATCAAAAGGAACTATGGGTCTATCTCGTTTCCTTTTGCCTGTTACAAACAAATGCACAAAGACATAATACCCTGACCACCTTGTGGTGTAGGGTATAAATATTCGCGGCTTAATGGAAATGTTCGTACTTTCTTAAAAAATATATTTGAGTCTTTTTCACCCGGTAGGCTTTAGCCCACCCCTAAACTCCAACTCCATGCAAAATTCCGTGTCGATTGGTCTATAATTGTGGCCTGAAGAGCAACAGCATAATCAAGATTTTTTCTGTTTTTGGTCCATTTCAAACCCTTAATATCTTGCGATCATCTCCAAAAAAATCTCTGATTCCACTAAGACTTGGTATATCTCAAGATCTGTTATGAAGATATTTGAGATCAGGCCATTCCCTTGGTACCTCCCTCACAAAGGCTCATAGTTTTGAATAGCCAAAACGATTATTAAATCCGAAATAGGCATCAGGTTCTCTTTATATTACCTCCCCACAAAGGATCACAATTTTTGAATATCCATGAAGCTTATAAAACGCGAAATATGGTAGAGATCGAACAGTTCCTTCTGGTACCTCCCCCACATTGGGTTCAAGATCAAAAAAGGCATCGAACTCTCTTGAAATTTCACACATACAAAAATTTTTCCAAACCCAAGATCGCTTAGCCTTTCGAAAAATTCAAAATAAATTTATAACTAATCCCCCACGTGTCAATAAAAAAATTATAAACAAGTATTGAAAATAATTTTTAATTTATAAAAAATTATTGCATTTCCTCACAACTGCCCTAAAGATAATCCCCAGTTAACATTTTCCTACAAAACATCGCATTCGCTGTCACTTCAAATGTCTTTCTTTTCTCTTCTTTTGCCGATTACCCCCTATCATCCTGCTAATCCTTTCGACATAATTTATATGCGACATCGAACAATTTGAGTTTTGACTTTTTGTCGTGTTTGGCCAAAAGTTAATCCAGTTTCGTTTTGTACAACAGCCATGCAACAACAGCCGTGGCGAAACAAAAGGACTAAACCGTAGCTAATGTGCCAGAAAACCTAAAAGCAAAAACCCGCAAGTCGTTATTATCATAGATTAACCCTTTTTGACTTCTGGCTAAGAAGGCGAAATCACAAGGAAAGGATTAACGGAGAAAATGTGAGGCAGCCAGGATATCAATGGCAAGGATAACAAAAACAATTCCGAGAGATGTTGTTATCTATTGCTTGTGGAGTCAAAATGCTTAGAGAAGAAGGCAGGCAACACCTTCTTTTTCTGTGTTCTCACATACTCACACACACTCACTCTCTCTCTCCCTCTCCCTCTCTCTTTCTATCCCTCAGTCAGGTATGCCAAGGAGACATTGAAGAGCATACAAACGACAAAAAAAGGGGGCGTTTAAACCCATTAATATGTTACGATACCGTTATGTGGGCCAGCATACCCGAACCATGGAAGTTCCTTGGCACAAAACCACACTGTGGTTTCTGAGGTTTCCAACCATTATTTATGACTTGACGGAATTTATTTTTTTCATTTTAAAGTAGAAAAATTCTTCAAAAATTTTCACGCTTTAATTTCTTTCAGGACTTTATGCAAAACAGCTCTATTGACCATCATTTGTGTGCAACAACAACACATTTGGTCAGTTTTTGCATATCAACGCCCCCAACTCTTTTAACATGTTTGTCATGCTTTGGTTTGCCCTAAGCCTAAGGATTATCCTTTACAAATGTCCTGCAAAACCTGGTGTTTTAAAGGCTAAAGAGATAGAGTTTTGTTTTTCTCTTTTTTTTTTTTGGAAAATAATTTTAACAAAACCATTCTTTCATACATATGTTTGTTGTTAGACTTATCCATCCTCCCAAAAGAGAAGAAAACAAGCATTGAGATCCTTGTTCCAAAAAAAAAAAAAAAATATTTCAAATACTGCCTTTTTTCTGCTGTGCCTACATTCTAATGCCTTATAATGTATGTGACTTTCCTGCTGATAGTTTGCCGCATTTTCTATGAAAACCGACCGTTTGTTTCCTTTTGTCAATTATTTGCTCCTAAATGGGGGCCATTGTTTTCCGATGATTTGGCAAATTTCCAGTTTAAATGTTTTTATTGCCAAACAAATAATCAATCATAAAATTTTTTGTTACATGTCCTTTCGTTGCATTTTTCGGATAATTTGAATCCCTTGAGTGTTCCTTTTTTGAGTACTGCAATTTGAAATTTGTCACATATGGTTAGTTGCTTACTTTTAGTTTCAAGAGAGAACAAAACATAAAAGAGCAAAGAGCTGTATAAATCAGAGAACAATTGTAACGGTAGCTATCTTGTTGGGTGAATGTGTGTATGTGTGCAAAGTTGCCGCATCTGGACAATGGATGATCACGTTCAAATCAATGTTACGCTCCCTGTCACAGCACATGCATATGGAGAGTGCTACATGTTTGTTTTGGCCCATGGAATTTCAATACATTGAAGTCACGGACTTAGGGATCCCAGAGGAGTTAGATTGAAATCGTGGATACCAGGCCATCTAAGCACATATATAAAAAAAATAATAGATTTTACGACAATTTTCAAATTGCTGCCCATCAACCGGGTGTCCGTGAAAATGTCGGGCGAAATTGTTAAGGGCGAAATTTGGAATATTTAAATATATGTTTCCAAATTGTGTTGCAGCAAAACAAACTCTCTGAAATATTTTGAACAGAAAATAGATAAAATTAGTAAAAATGTAGAAAGTTCGGCGGGGCCGAACTTTGAATACGCTCCTTCATTTGGAAGGAATTTGGAAATTAAAAAAAAAAAAAATAAAGTCCTTTAAAAATTCTGTTGAAATCTTAAAGTACCGTCATATTTGGGTCTATACGAGTAGGTCGCAACTTTTGTCATAGGCCATTACAATATTCAAATGAGAAACTTAAAAAAAAATTCGGTGAATAATGTAGCTAAAATCATCAAAATTCCAAATATAGGGAGATACAGACAAATTTCTGTCATAGGCTGTAGTAACCATTACGAACTTCAAATACCAAATTTGAAACAATTCCTGTGAATAAAGTGGCTAAAATCATCAAACTACCGAATATCGGGAGGGTCCGTTATATGGGGGCTATACGAAGGCATGGGCCTACATAGCCCATTTTTAATGCCAAAAGTTCTGCAGACATAATATACATTTAAGTAAAATTTAATAAACTTACTTCATTTCGTTCGGAAGCTAGAGTGAGTTCCACAGACGGACGGACGGACATCGCTAAATCGACATGGCATTTTATGCTGATCAAAAATATATATATATATACAAACGGAATGACAAGCTTAATATTCCCTCTATACTATGGTGGAGGGTATAAAAATACAAAAAGTCACCCTATGATCTCACCCCGCATACGTCCCTGATATGAACGAGTTTTGAATGTCTTACTTATCATATTTTCTTACTCTGACTAAATACTGAAAAAATGGCAGCGTTTGAAAGTAGAGAAGAATTTTATGTTGTTGATAAATTATCCTGAAAACATTCGAAAAATTCGCTAAAAATCTGCCTTAATGGACCCACAATTTGTTTTAACTAATTTTGAAAGACACATATTTCTATAAATTTATATAAAACAAGTTAAAAAGTATCAATCGGTTCTGCCGACAGACGTATACCCTAAACCTATGTTCGATTATTTAAATATATTTGAACTTCTGTTATAATTATTCAAGCTGTTGAACCTCTATGAATAGGGTTCTGAAGGAATGGGCCAATATTGTCCATTGCGTATCGGACCTAAATAAATAAGATATAAATATTACAACGTGCCAGGTTTGGACTATATTGGTAACTTCACATGACATATGTGATAATTTTTAAAAAATGTTAATATGTGCGTGAGGTACCAGATATAGTCGACCGAAGCATTCCATTTTTATGCTTCATCTAATACAGATAAAAATATTGATATGGGAAAATTTACAGGATAATCAAACATTTATATCCAATATTATGGAAAATCGAAAATTATAAATTCCATATAAATTTCTGGTTTAGAGAAATATTTAGATGTAGCAATTAAAAAAAGAATCGCTTACCTGTTTCCCAAGTTATGACAGACAAAATTATTGAAAATTGTGATCCTTTGAAGAAAGTGGGATGCTTATTTCGTTTTTTTTGAGCGTTTTGTTTTTCAAAATTATGAACCCTATGTGGGGTAGGTACCAAAAAGAAATGGTCCGATCTTTACCATCTTTGCAACAGATCTTGTGGTAATAGAACTATTGAGACTTACCAAGTCTGAATGGAATCGGATGTTAATTTCGCGTTTTATGAGCTTTATGGATATAGAATATATTGACCCTTTGTGGGGGAGGTACCAGAAGGAGTGAAAATCATCTTCACAACAGATATTGGGTTAATAAAAATATTGGGATGTGTGAAATTTGAAGAAAATCGGACTCTCACATCACATTTTATAAGAGTTATAATTATTTAAAATGTTGACCCTTTGTGGGACAAGTACTTGATGGAGTGGACCGATATTGTTCATCTGACCTATCACTGCTGCTTTTCTTTAAAAATTCTGACATTTTGTGTGGGGGGTACCAAAAGAAGTGGACCGATATTGCCCATCTCCGAACTCGATCTAAGTTTGATAATAATATTACGATGTACCACGTTTGGATCAAATTGGATACTCTTTTCGAGAGTTACAGTGCGCACAAGCCAGCCAGGCAGATAGGCGGACAGACATCGCTAGATCGACTCCAAATGTTCTGAAACGGATTTGGTCCAAACAGACCAAGGGTCTAAAATTGTTATTTCGAAGAGGCACGTTTTGGCCGTTTTAAATGATGGCCATATAGCTGAGGGTATAAAAATCCAGTGTTATGGCCCATATAAAAATGTTAATTTTGGGGAAATGTTCGTATAGGTCGGCCTCTACAAAGTCTCCAGTTATGAAAATCTTAGTATTTTCCGTACAAAAGTTATAATCAATTGTACTCGCAAAATATAATCCAATGACTATGCAACATGATACGCTCCTGCACCATCCCAATCTCTCAGCCAATTGAAAATTCCTTTTTAATTGGTTTAGAGCCATTCAAAATTAGGAAAAAAATCCTGTTTTTGGTCCGTTTTAAAACAATTTAATTCAAAAAAGATATTATTAAAATTTTCAGGATTTTTTTTACTTGTTAATGTTTGATGATGCCAGAAAATATATATAAGAATCTATCAAAAATGTCATAAATTTGTATAAAAAAATAAAATCCTTTAAAAAATCCTTGAGCAGTTTAGGCGTTCTTCAAAATACTACTGAAATACTCACAAGCTTAAAAAAATATATCAAATATGTAGAAACACGTCTTAGGAGTCTTCTTGGCCTTTTCAGTCGTCAGTAAAATTTATAAAAAAACAAGTAAGCAAAGACTACAGTCGAGCGGGGACGACCGTTGAATACCCTACAACACTATAATAAACGATACAGTTTATATAGGCGAGATATTCGAAAGAATTCCACAAGATATTGTGACAAATAATAAAAGAAAACCATCAGGTTCCGTTCTCTAATTTTCGAATAATAGCAACTTAAACTAATTTGCTCATTTCCAATTTATTGGTAGATTTTGCACGTAAATGGTCTTCCTAGATCTGGAACCAATATTTCCCAAAGACCTATAATCTCTCAGAAGTGGCAAAAGATTAAAATTTATTATTGGTTTTTGACCAATATACAGACATTTGACTATATTCTTCAACGAAACCAACGTTAACGAAATAGTCAGAAGTGCGTCATTCCTGTATTTGTGAATTCTCCAAAAAGTCACTGGAATGGACATTTTCGTATTTTGTCTATAAAAGTTGGCAAACTATTTCACACATTGAATATTTTTGGATGGCCATCCAAAACTGCTTGGCTTTTGTAATGTTCAGTAACCCCCATTCAAATGTGCGTGAGGATCGGGTGATAATTCAGACCTGCAGACAATTTTGCAGTTTTTTGGTCCATTTCAACCCCTAAATATATGACGATCATCTCCAAAAAGAGTAGGCTTCTATTCTGACCCTCATCTTATCTCCATGCAAAATTTCGTAAGGATCGGACCATAAATGCGATCTGTATATGATATCCTGATATCCTAACTACTTAGTTTTGTTAGCTGTAGAAATATTACCAAATGTTTAATTCAAAATGAAAATATGCCAAAAATAAGACAAAATTGAAAAAATATGAGAAAATTTTACAAAATCAATATTTTCATCTTTAGAGAGATATTTTTATGCGATTTTTTTAGACGTTTTTTCTTTCCTGCCAAGTGCCATTCTGAATTAATGAAAACTGTCGAAATCAGTTCAGCCGTTCTCGACATATAAGAAATTTTTCAAGCATATCTTCTTTGATAAACATATATATCGCACATATTTTGCTATATATCCGATTTGTTGGATGTTAACATCAATGTAAAGGTCAGAAGTAACCTTGTCATGGCTTTGTGATTTCGCCGGGATTTAAAATATTCGCGGTTTAATGAAAAATTTTGAATTTTTTCCACACAAAAGATATGGTCTATTTTACCCGCCAAATATTATCCGATGACCACCCAAATTGGTAGGCTTCTTCCCCGCCCTAAACTCTAGCTACATGCGAAATTCCGCGTCGATTGGTCTATAATTGCGACCTGTATAGCTACTGCAAAATCCGACATTTTTTCAGTATTTGGTCCATTTCAACCCCTAAACATTTGGCGATCATCTCCAAAAGAAATAGGGTTCTATTCTGACCCAATCCCCACCTCCATTCTAAATTTCGTGAAGATCGGGCCATAATTGCGACCTGTAGAGTGATTACAAATTAACATGGACAGACGGACAGACGGACAGACGGACAGACGGACGGACGGACATACATAGCTAGATCGACTCAGCTCGGCGAGCTAGGAAGATCCATATATACTTTCCTATATGGGAAACCAATATTTCGAGGTGTTACATAAATTCTGGCCCAATCAAACTTATAATACCCCCAACACATAGTGTTGTAGGGTATAAAAATTCTCCAACTTCATAGGGCTCCAAACTATAAGTCTTAAACACCCAGGAACCCCAAAATTCTTACGAAACCTTCGACACTATTCAGGATATTCTAGAATTTCCATAAAAAATACAGAAAATTTAAAAAACAAAAAATCTTAGGGTTCCCATAAAAAAATCGAAAAAGGAGTTTAATTAAAATTCTCTAATTATTATATTGTTCCGAAAGAATTAAAAAAATAACAAGTCCACTATTCTGTCACACCGTCCAAAAAATTAAAAAACCCATGAATTTTTAAGGTTTTAAAGTTTTCTTTTAATAACAATATATATATATCTACCTGGCAGATCTTGGAGTCTCGCAAAGACTGCCAAAATTTTCAAACATTTTTGTACCTTAAACCAAAAAAAAAAAAAAGAAATTCTTCGAAAATCCATAATTCTCATATTGTCCCCATATTCGCTTAAGGTCCCAAAAAATATATTTTTTAATCCACAAGTTTTATTTTAACCCAAAAATATATTTAAAAAAATCTTCGGATCTGGTAGTGACATCCAAAAATTAAATAAATTTTAAATATTGTAATATCCCACAGAAGAATTCTTAAAATATTCAGAATCATTTTTAAAGACCACCCAAAAAGCCTAGAAAACAGAATTATTATAGTGAATTAGAGAATTATTTATGGTGTCCAAGAAATTGTTTATTTCATCAATCTTTTAGACTCTTGGAGAAAAATTCCTAGTTCCTAGATATATTCCCAAGATTTCACGAATCCTTCAGTGCTCCTTAAAAAATATTGCAAACAACGACAATTTTCTTAGAGTTCTTTAAAATCCAAGATCCAGGTAACAATACCCAAATATGGAACCAAAACCCATTTGGATCTTCTAAAAAATTTTGAAAAAAAAAAGAATATGACGTACTACGTAGATTGTCTTAAAACAAAAACTTAGAAAAATCGCTATTTTCCAAAAAAATATTAATAAAAAACTTAAAACATTTTTGAAAAAAAACTTAAGAAATTAATTCGAATGTTCAAAAAAATAATAAATAAATAAAATAAAAAAATTACCCTATTATTAATTTTCTAAAAGTCCTCTTATTTTACTTTCTTGTAAATTTAGGCCTCAAACATTGGGCGCCTTGGCATATTTTTTATACCTCCAATGAAATGACCTCCCATATGCACCTACCTAACCATACATAATTCCGGAGAAAATTTATTATGTGACAAAATATTAATGACAACATCATTAATTTAAAAAAAATTTAAGGCAGTTATGCATTAAAAACAAAATAAGGAAATATTAATGTTTTACGTTATCTTGCAACGATTTGGAGTGTCAAATATAAAGAAAATAAAAAATTGGCATGTTTGACTGGAATCGGACGTCGTTGAACATCCAGCAAGGAACCAGTTTAAAAAAAAAAAAATAAAAAAAAAAACACTTTTCATTTAATTTTTCCAGCACAGACTATTTAAGCGCTTAAATGGCGACGACAATATGCGGATGATGAAATGACACCCCGGGCCTAAGGCATTAATAATATAACACACAAAAAATGTATATTTAATAATAATCATAATATCTTATCTTGAATAATTAAATTGCAATGCAAATGTACACTGCTGGTGTTTTAGCTGCTGCTACGCTCTGAAAGTTGTCATGCAAATGTCATTTATTAAGTGTAATTATTTTCAGCTCACGGAGATGTAGGCGGGTGGATGGGGGGTATGGTATGACAAAAATCAATGGCCACACTTAATGAAAACTTGCCATTAATAAAACGTTAAACTGGCTGGTGTTATAAAAAATTACAAAAAAAAAAAACATTTTAAAATGCATAACTGAATATCCATCCATTTGAAGATGAGCTGAGAAGGAGGCATGCAATCAATAACTGACCAGGCAACATGAAATAAATGCAAAATGTCATAAGAAATGAGAAAAAGTGTGCCTTATCTTCTTCTTCTTTTGTGGTCAACGACTTTTCATTTTTCCCATAAAAAAAACATCGGCTTCATTAAAAATTTCTTTCAATCAAATATAAAATTACAGCTGATCTTGGCAGCTGGTCGAACGGTCGGTCGTTCCCTCACATTTTATGGCAAGCATCTGCAATTCGACAATTATAACACCAACAATACCAGTTTGTAATCATGCTAATAACCATTGCTGAGCACACACAGAGAGAGAGGACCAGGTTATAAATTTTGAAATATTGTTAGATGAACAGATTAATGAAGCCACGCCCAAAATTTAAAAAAAAAAACATTTTTTTTTGGAACTAAAGTTATTAAATATTAACTAAAGATTTTTTGTTAAATATAATATTTATTTTATTATATATATATTTATAAAAAAATATTTAAAAACTGAATTTCTTGTAAATTTTCTACAAAATTTAGTCTCCCTTTAAAAATCCCCTTCAAATCGTCATTTTTCTTTTCTCCGTCGCCCCGAAAAACAAAAATGAAATGCTCTGCATTGGTCAATAAAATGAGACCATATGCTTATCAATTTCAAAGCAACAACAAAACCCCGAAACACAACAGAAAAAAACGAAACAACCAAATCCAATATTTCAGCCTATTGACTGCCAGGCAATGGAAACAATAACAACACCCCGACGGTGTTGTTGGTGTTACAGTCTGTGAAGAAGAAAAAACCGTAATACCACACATGAGATGGACATATAACAAACACACTAAGCCACGGCTTAAATTTAGTTACTCCATCTCTTTTACTCCCATTTAATACCGGTTCGTATGGCAAATACAAGATAATATAAGGCGCTCTTGTTATTTAAGGGGATAGAAAATTCTCTCGCACACACACAACTTAGTTGAGCCTCATTTACTCTCTCCCATTATCAGTTGAACTGAGTCAGTTGGCTTAACTTACCTACTGGTGAATTTCAAAGCCTCACTCATAACGGAGTTTAACTGGTTTACCATACACTCTCTTTCCTTTACAATTATAAACACTCTCTCTCTCTCTCTGTCTTTGCATGTGATCTGGTTATTTATAACGGTTTGCTCTGTTAAATTAGTTTCAACCAATCAAAAGCAGTGAAATTAATGAATGAACAGCTCAGCTGGACAATGGTGGCAATGTGGTGGTGCTGGTGTTGATCTTTGTTTGGGGTTTTTTTTTTTCTTTTATATGAGTGTAAATGAACTGAGAGTAACTATAATAACAGAGGTAAAACTAGTTTCTGTTGATTTTTAGGTAATGCTTGGCAAAAAGAAATATAATTTAACAGAGGTAATTGTATGTTAGAATGAAATTATAAAGGGCAAGAAAAAAGAGAATTTTAAGAGAATATTAAGAGAATTTTTGTTGAATGACATTTTAACATGGAAATGAAGGCAAATGTTATATTTATTAACAGAACGTTTTAAAGGGAAGCAAAGGCTGTTGATAAAAACTATTATGAAGATGTAATCGAGCAAAAAATTCTTAAAAATCAAGGGAATTTCTAAAAGAGACTGAGAAACAAAATTATTAAAAAAATCACAAGATTTTTAACGATAGGAAATCGTGAAGTATTTTAATTAAAGATATATCTATAAAATATCTATATAAAATACCTAAAAAAACGTAATAATAAAAATATTTTTTTTAATTATTAAAACACCCGCAGATTTCTAAGGATAAAAAATCTTATATTTTTAAAAAAATCTAAAAGATCAACTAATTTTACAGAAAATCTATTAAATGAATACAATAAATTCACAAGAAAAAAAAATTCGTACAAAACCCAATTATTTAAAAATCGAGATATTTTTAAGGATCCAAACAGAAATCTTGAATTATTTAAAATAAAGAATTTCCAAAAATTCAAAAAATTTAAAGAATTTTAAATAACAACGAAGCTTACAGTCAATCTGTTAGAAAATACAAATTCTTTAAATTCACAGGATAAAAATCCCCTACAAAATCTTACAAACCCAATGTTAGTGGGTAAATATTAAAAAAAAAATCACGAGATTTTGAAGGATTCAAAACCAAATCTTAAATTAAAAAATAAATAAATAAAAAATGTAAAAAATAAAAATCCAAAAATAATTACAAAACCCAATGTTAAATGTTAAAAAAAATCGAGATTTTTAGGAATCCAAAAACAAATATTAAATTAAAAAATAAATAAATAAAAAATGTAAAAATACAAAGAATACATTTTTAGAATAATGAATTCTGAAAGATAATAAAATATAATAATATAATAAAATACCCACCTACTTCCGATGGACCCCGAGAACAAACACTTAAGGGTCGGGTTCTCCTTAAGGGATTACTTTTCCGATATTTCGGTTTGATTAATTGAGATGGTTTCTACTTGACTACTTCGATGTCTCTGAGGGTTTCCATAGACATTTAAAAAATCCACATGCCCCTAGAGCACCTCACAAGTACACATTTTCCGAACGTTTGTTTTGAAATGTAACGCTTTGGAAGGACGAATTTGACTTGACCGAGGCATTTGTCCTACATATATTAGATTTCAAAAAAAAAAATTTGTGGTCCATTTTACCCGCTAAATATTATCCAATGGCCATCCAAAATTCTGGGCTTCTGCCCTGTTCTAAACTCTTTCCTCATGCGAATTCCCGTATCAATTGGTCTTTATTTGTGACCTGTACAGCGACTGCAAAAACAGGATTTTTTCAATTTTTGGCCCATTTTAACTTTTAAATATTTTGCGATCATTTTCAATTCCTAATAACTTTATTTTGGCTTGAAGTCGATTGAAACATCAGTTTTTTACTTGCAGGGAAATATATGCTAAGTATAGACGGTGAAACACGACTCTTGCATTTCTCAATAAAATATATCCCCAAAGATGTCGAAATATTGGAAAATAATAATCAAAATTATGAAAAATAAAATACTGATGTTTCAATTGAGCTCAAGCCAAAATGAAGCTATTAAGAATTCATATACAACAGGTCAAAAATAAAAATCTAACAACATCATCTTCAAAAATAATATAATATTTTACTTTTGAACTCTGTTAGACTTTTGGCGAAAAAAATATAATTCAAAATTTATTGAAAAAAATGTTATTTTATTCTCATAGACAAGAACCATTTGTTTATTTCACTTTATTAAATTTCAATTATTTCTTTAATTTCTTTAAATCAATTTATTTTAAATTCATCAATTTTTACCCTTTTATTTTGTAAAAATGCTTTAAAATACCTTTCAATAATTAATTTATCATAAAAGACTTAAGAAGCAAACTTCATTTACTTAGTTAAGCTCTCATCTCTTCAATTCGTCGATAAAATCCCCTTTGCATTACAAAAGACTTAAGAAACAAACAGCAACGAGTCTGTTAACCCCTCAACAGTTCATTAATGCATGAGAACTCAATTTCATGCCATTAGAAGAGAAGAGAAAACAAATGTAAATAACTCTCACAACAGTACTCTGTTAGTCAATGCATTTCTGTTGTTTCTCTTTAGCAATGGACTTAGTCCGTTGCTTAAATCTCGTTTATTTACATTCTCTGTTATTTCTCTTTCCGCCTCTGTTTTCATACAGAGAATATTACTGTGTTATTATTGGGAAATGTTATTGTATTGGGTAGCATCTTCATTGATGTTATTATTCAGAGGGGTGCTACTATTTATTTTTGTATTAGATCTTTGTGAGTCGGCTCTCTTCTCAAAGGGGACAATAACAAAAAATAAGAGTATCATAATGAATTGTTTGTGTATTTCTATTGAAAATATAACAGGGATGCTAGTTTTAAGGCTGTTAGCCAATGGATCATCATTGTTAAGAGTATTTTTGATGGGATTTTTAAGACATTGTTTTTGATTGTTTTTTCTTCTTTTTTTCAGAATAGTTGTTTTTGTCACAGTCCCCCCATAAATAGAGTAGAATTGTCTGATATTTGGAATAGAGTCTCAAAGTCATAACATTGAGCATCTGTTTTCAGTGGTGTATTTTTTGTCTATGACGATTTTTTCTTTGTTTTTGTTTGTCCACCTAACATTTAGCCCAAGTCTGGTCTAGGAATCTCTCTGTAGTTGGTGTTTTGTTGTGTATTTGAGGGGATCCGCATACATGTCTATCGACTTGCTGGCTGGCTGCTTGACTGACTGACTGTTTGGTTTAGTTGGTTGCTTGGCTATCTTGAATGGATTGCTGGCTGGCTGGCTGGCTGGCTTGGTGTTGTTATTATTATTGCTGTTGTTGTGTGTCTGTGAGCTCATGTGTATTTCGTGTATTGGAGGCATTTTGCAGAACGATTTAACATCACAGTCAGTCTTTAGTGGTACTTCGCGCTTCTTGCTGGTGCATGTTTCGCTACGTTCGCTTTGCACACCACCATCGCCACTATTCCGTCCATTCATCCAACCAGAAACCAAAAAGAATTTCATTACGTCGCCGTTACGTTTCGACCGTATTCGTCTGGTAGGCCCGTCTGATCGTTTTCTTATCATCCATATTGTCGTGGCATTGTTGTGTGGGGAGACAAAACGCATTTGCTGCATTAAACTGTCGAATGCCAACTAAACGGTGATCGTTTGCCTAACGTTTGGTGAGTGTGTGAAACCGATGAAAAAAAGCCGTCGCTCCGTTCGTTTCACAGGCTAAACAAAATAAAGCGTGACCGGTGAATTTAAGTTAGAGAGGTGGCCGCAAGTAAGGGCAGGTAATCGCCATATGATTGGGGTGTTAAAGATCCACAACAACAATAACAACAAGAGAAAATAAAGAAAAAACATACGCACGTGCGTTCAGCCGATAATAATCAGAAAAAAAACAATAAGAAATTAAAATAATAAAAAAAATATTTTCAAAATATAAACGCGAAAATAAAAAAAAAATAATTTTCTTAATTTTTTTTACGAATTTCCCTAGTTAAAAAAAATTTACTGTGCTCCAAATTATTTAAGAAAATATCATAAAAAAATATTAACTGCACACAAAAAAGAGTACCCACCAAAGCAAACACAGACTTTTCACACTTCCATAAATAAAAAGCAAACCCCCCAGCTTGTCAAATATCATCGCATACCACTGCAAAAATCTACAGAGCACAGAAATAAAAAAAAAAAACACGATAACGCAAAACACACCAAGAAAAAACAAATCTCAACCATAAAAAAGTTGTTTTCAAATAAAACAAAACGAAAAGATAAAAATGAAATACCTATCAACCAATACAAACATTCCATTTGACAATAAAGGTGTGGTTTAACCAATCGAGATGAAATGCACAGACACAGCACAGCTCAACACATCACACACTGAGTACAACAAAAGATCAATACAAATAAATAATAAAAACAGTTCACATAACTCAATAAACAAATGGGATTAGAGCAAATAAACAGCCAACAATACAACAGATAACAGCAGCAGCCGTAGCCGTAACCGTGGCCGCAGCAGACAAAGTTACAGCAGCTTACTAACAAACAACTCCCACTTTACACACGCTTAAGGCCGCTAAAAACGGAAACAATTTCCATCAAAAAAAAAAAAAAAAAAAAAAAAACAAAAATAAAATTAATTTGCAACACGATATCAATTATTTGGGGTTGCTAAATACATATTTAGAAAATAAATAAAAAAAAAAAAAACAAAATAGAAAAATTCAAAAGAGAAAAAAAAAAAACACACACAAAATATAAAAAATTTAATTTAATAAAGTAATTTAAATAAATTGAATATAAAATAAAAATAAATTATTGAAAACTCCTAAAACAGAAAAATTGCAAAATTTTTCCCAATCAAATAAATTTTTTCCTGCAAACGTTAAATATAACAGCCTAAATCTGGATTTTCATCAGGAAAGGTAAGTAAAAATAATTAGAGAAAATATTGCGGAAATTTATGATATTTTTAGTGGGAATGTGGAAAAAAATACATGAATGAAAAAGAATTTCGAATGCATACAATTTCCTGGTGGAATGTGGAAATAAATAATTTCAATTATTCTGAAATCTATTATAATTTTTTTTGTGGAGATATTAAACTAAAGAAAAATATATTTACTCAGGTTGACATATTTTTAGATATCTTCAAAAATGATACACGTGTTGCCATCTAGTGATAGTTTATAAAAACAATGTTTTGTCATTGCAATGTGAGGTTCTACTATTAAGTGTTAGAACATATTAGGCCATATTTCTTATTATTTTACTTTAAAAGTAGATTTCAAATCAAAAGACTTAAGACACAAACTTTTAATTTGCAATTGTTTACAATCGGGATTTTTAATAAAATTTTGAGATAAGTGAAGACAATTTTAATGGGAAATAGCGGTCGAAATTTTGATTTTATTTAAATTACATTAAACTTTTCTAATGGAAAGACTTGAGACACAAACTCTAGATTCATTATCATTTTCAAGAAAATGGAAAAGAAAAATAAATTTCAAAAAATAACCAAATTTTGAATTAAAGAAATAATTAAATCAAAAGATTTAAGACACAAACTTTAAATTTGCCACCATTTATAAATTAGAATTAAACAAAAATGAAACAGCTGGAAATAATATCAATGGCCGAAATTCAAAAATCAAACTCTTGAGAAGTTTGGAACAGAAAAATGAAATACCAAATATTAAACAAAGCTTATCTCAATAAAATAATTAAATCAAAAGAATTGAGACACAAACCTTAAATTTCCAAATGCTTTAAAATTGGATTTTTAATAAAAAATTTGAAATAGCTGCAAATAATATTAATGGAAAATAGCAGCCGAAATTACAAATAAAACTCCTTTCAACAATAGACTTGAGACACAAACTCTAGATGCATTATAATTTTCTAGGAAATGATTTTTTTGGGAAAAGAAAATTGAACTTTAAAAAAATAAATCAAAAGATTTAAGACACAAACATTAGACTTGCAACTGTTTATAAATTTAATTTTTAATAACATTTTGAAATTGCTGGAAAAATATTAATAGTAAATAGAGGCCGAAATTAAAATACTACTTTCTTGAAACACAATCTCTAGATTTTTTATTTATTTTTTTTTTTTTCAAGGAAATGATTTCTTGGAAAATCATCATCTTGGCTTTTGACCGAAACCACGAGGTCATGAAATTCAAGTTACATTTGCCCTATGTCGTCTTAAATGCCCAATGTTGTGTTAATGGTTCTATGATTTACTGCATCTCCGATAACGAAATCGGCATTAATGGGAAATTTAGAGGTGTATATTTAATGACTTTGTGATTTCGGTAATTTCGGTATTTTCTTACACAAAATTGTGGTCCATTTGACCAGCAAAATATTATCCGATGATCATCCAAAAAGCCAGAATTCAGCGCTTTTCTAAACTATAACCTTATAAAAAAGTCCACGTCCATTGGTCCTTGGATGAGAACTGTAGGGCGACTGCAAAATCTAGACAAAATTTAGGTTTCCGGTCCATTTTTAATCCTAAATATTCCGCGAACATCTTTCAAAACAGCAGGCTTCTAAACATGCGATAAAAAATCTGGTAAAAAAATAGTTAAGCCGTTCTGGAATTATAACCGGCATAAGTAATATCTCCTTCTTCTTTTATGTGTGATATATGCGAATCTTGGACATCAGCATCAAGGCTTAGAAGTGACATTATCGTGTTTTGCGATTTCGCTGGATTTAAAAATATTTGCGGTTTAATGGAAATTTTCGTATTTTTATACCCTCCACCTTGGAAGGAGGGTATATTAACTTTGTCATTCCGTTTGTAACATCCCTAAATATTCGTCGTAGACCCCACAAAGTATATATATTCATAATCAGCATAAAATTCTAAGTCGATTTAACCATGTCCGTCTGTCTGTCTGTCTGTCTGTTGAAATCGCTATACCGCTCACATTATTTGACGTAGATCGTCAAAATTTGGCAGAACAATTTGTATTGTGTCTAGGATGGTTAGTATTGAAAATGAGATATATCGGTCCACGTTCTGGTATAGTCCCCATATAACGGTACCTCCCGATATTCGGTATTTTGATGATTTATGCCACATTTTTTCACGGATTTATCTGAAAATTGGTATTTGTAGGTCATAACGGGTCCCTGAGCGTGTGGCAAAACATTGCATGTATAGGTCCACGTTTTGGTATAGCCCCCATATAACGGTACCTCCCGATATTCGGTATTTTGATGATTTATGCCTCATTTTTTCACTGATTTGTGTAAAAGTTGGTATTTGTGGGTCATAATGGGTCCTAGCTCGTGTGGCGAAACATTGTAATTATAGGTGCACGTGTTGGTGTAGCTCCCATATAACGATACCTCCCGATATTCGGCATTTTAATGGTTTTTGCCACATTTCTTCTAATGTTCTTTTACCCTAAGGTGGAGGGTATTAAAAGTTTGGCCCGGCCGAACTTAATGTTTTTTTACTTCTTTTACATAAAAGTTATAATCTTTTTCACCCTCTAAGTATTATTCGGTGACCAATCAAATTGGTAGGCTTCTTCCCAGCCCTAAATTCCAAGCTCATGCCAAATCTCGCATCGATTTTTCTGTTTTTCCCAACCTTAACTCTATGTAAAATTTCGTGAGGATCGGGCCATACTTGAGAAATAACACATAGTTAGATGACTGTATACGACGCTTAAATTGTAATTTACGAAGTTGTACTAAAATAATACATGTGGTGCCATCTGGTGCCATCTGGTGCCAGTTTATTGAACAATGTATTAATACATAGCACGGTAATTGGATTTCTCGTTGTTCTCACAAAATCTAAAATATAACACCGTTAATTTAATTGGACAAAAAAAATGTGTTACCTCGAAATATTGGATTAAGGCCTATCATGTAATACAGCGATAATCATATCTTCATGAGCTGAGTTGATATAACTGGTCAGTACATTTGGAAAAAAAAAATCCGTAACTTTGAGTGTGGCTCGCAAAATATATATGGTATGAAACGAATCGAAAACAGTTTTTTTACTGATGTTGCTGTTCTTAAACATTTCACAGATAGATATCAGTCAGCGAGGAAGTTACATTTGGTTTAAGTTAAGGACATAACTGAAGCCTTACATTTTATATTGTCATCAGATAATATTTCACGGGTGAAATGAACAATTTGCTTTGTGTGAAAAGAACCAAGAGCTGTCATTCAATCAAAAATATTTTCAATAATGAAGTTAATTTCCCGTGGGATCAAAATATTCATGAAAATTCCACTTTTGACCTTTGTATTGGTGGCGATTTTGTTGACGTATGTTATTACATATCGAAAATACATCAATATATAACTTTCTCTTATCCATACATTTATTTTAATTTATTTTAATCTCTCATATAATTTATTAAATATAATACTGTTAATAAACTCGTATATATTATTCGATTTTCCCTTTCCTTCACATATACAAATGTTATTTATTTGTCCAATAACTTCATTTTGAATTATAATTGTATTATACTATAATAATAATATAATAATAATAATAATAATAATAATAATAATAATAATAATAATAATAATAATAATAATAATAATAATAATAATAATAATAATAATAATAATAATATAATAATAATAATAATAATAATAATAATAATAATAATAATAATAATAATAATAATAATAATAATAATAATAATAATAATAATAATAATAATAATAATAATGTAATTTATAGTTATCCCGTGTCTCCCTCTCTATGCTCTCTCTTTCTATGTTCTCTCTCCACAAATATGTGGTGCAGGAATTTACTCTCCACAAGAAAATTAGTAGTGGGAGTTCGTGTCTTAAGTCTTTTGATTTTAAAGACTTTATCAGCGCTGCTCAAGAAAAAATATCTCTTTCCAGTCAAATTCATGTTTAAAAACAATTGAATGGAATCGTAAAATATAAAAAAAAAAAACAGAATTTTAATTTTCTCTTAAATTATCTCTTTTTTCGGCTCATGTTCTAGAAAACAGTTTGGGGTAGGACTGCCTTTATTATGATACATAAAGGATCTATAAATAAAAAATAAATTAATAAAATAATAAGCACTGGATATAAATGAAGAAATAAGTTAGAATTCCGTGTTTGATAGATTTGAATTCCCTAGAATACAAAGAAGGCCACTCCTGTTGTTTGTATTAAGAATTTCCACCCCAGTTTAACAAACCTTCATATTTATATAAATAAATACAGATTTTTGTTTCTATATATCTCAATAAATGTCGTTTTTTGCATGGGGTATCTAATATATATTTTTCAAAAATTCACTTTCTAATGTTTATTTTATGTGTTGTTTCTTCTCATCTACTGTTTCTTTTTTTCTGAATTTATAACGATTGCATCATTTTTTGATAAATGACTCTGTTTGAGACGTCTTTTCAAAAATTGCTTTAAATTCATCAGCAAATAAATAAGTTTCAATGATGCACAAAATTCTCATTCAATTATATTTTAATATTATTTTTTTGCACTGGGTTCATGAACTGGACCATGACATTAATATATATTTTAATTTTTTTTTTGGGAGAGGAGGATTAGAACCTTTAACACGTGCCGGTAATAGGTGAAACATTTTAATTGGGTAACAAAACAATATTTTTAATAAATTTTTGAATTTTTTTAACGATTGGAAAGTCCAGTTATAACTGAACTAACAGAATGTTAGCATATTTGTAATATTGTTCAATTGAATCAGTTTGAAAAGAGGTTTGTAAAAGACATGAATTAAGAAAAATCTAAAATTACGAATCTTAACACATTCTTTGCGGAGATATATCAGTTTTTGCTTTTTTTATTGAACATTTCATGCCCATCATTTTTAGCCTACTGATTCCTACTCGAGCAAAAGTTGTACTCCCATATACCATGGGCGATTGGGTTAAAAATATACAAGATTCCAGAGCTGGGACTATTTGGGGCCTTAAAAATATATAAATATATATATATATATATATTTTTCTTAAATAAGCAAAGGCTACCGTTGGGCAGGGCTGATACCTTCGGATACTATTATTAACAGCAAATTTTCTGTTGATAAAATAGATTCAACGAATTAATCAAGATATTGGGATATATAATTGGACTGCTTAAAAAGTCATTATTGAATGAGTAATGTTTTCTAAAATATTCTTGAAAAATTCTGGATTATTACGTTCAGTGTACAAGTTTCGTATATATTTTTTAATCAACATATTCAACTAATATGGGGCTTTGAATATCTATTTTAATAATATAACCTTTTTTATATCCATGATTTGTCGACCTTCTTATCCACTATTAAAATTCTCCAGAAACATTTAGTTTGCAATGCCTAATTTTTTTAAATCCCTAAATGGCCTTTTAGAAAATTATCCTAAATTCCATGAATTGTAGACCTTTTTATACTCCTTGAGCCCTGCCAATTATTCCGGATATTCTGTAAAAATGAGAGTTTTTTATTTAAATCTATATCTGCGGGCTGATAATTTTCTTAACAACATTTTCCGAATTGCCAATTTTTTTTATTCTTGTAAATATGTTCTTTAAAAATGCAGGTTTGTGAAGCTGATAATTTTTATAAAAATATTCTTAAAAAAAATCCATATTTGTAGAGCTAATAATTTTTATTAAAAAGTTTTTTTAGAAAAATAAGTTTTAAAAATCAACATTTGCGGAGTTGACAATTTTTATAAAAATATTTTTTAAAAAACTCACGTTTATGGAGTTAATTTGTTTCATAAAAATATTCTTTAAAAAAATCCACGTCTGTAGAGTTGATATATTCCATAAAAATATTCTTTAAAAAATCCATGTTTGTGGAACTGATATTTTTTATAAAAATATTATTTAAAACCCCACGTTTGTGGAACTAATAATTTTTATAAAAAATATTCGTTAAAAATCCAAGTTTGTGAAGTTATTATATAGTTATAGTTGAAAATATTCTTTAAAAATCAGCGTTTGTGGAGCTGATAATTTTTTCAAAAATATTTTTTAAAAAATCCACGTTTGTGAAGAAGATAATTTTGAAAAAAAAAAATATTCTTTAAAAAATCCACGTTTGTGAAGAAGATAATTTTGAAAAAAAAAATATTCTTTAAAAAATCCACGTTTGTGAAGAAGATAATTTTGAAAAAAAAATATTCTTTAAAAAATCCACGTTTGTGACGAAGATAATTTTGAAAAAAATATTCTTTAAAAATCCACGTTTGTAAAAATAATAATTTTCAAAAAAATATTCTTTAAAAATCCACGTTTGTGAAACTGATTATTTTTATAAAAAATTCTTTAAAAAATCCAGGTTTGAGGAGATGATAATTTTTATAAAAAAAATATTCTTTAAAAATCCACGTTTGTGAAGCTGATATTCTTTATGAAAGACTTTGAAGAATAGCCCACATTTTTGGAGCTCATTATTTTTATAAAAAAAAAATTCTTTAAAAATCCACGTTTGGGACGTAGATAATTTTCAAAAAAAAATATTCTTTAAAAATCCACGTTTGGGACGAAGATAATTTTCAAAAAAATCCACGTTTGTGGAGCTGATATTTTTTAAACAAAAATATTTGTTTAAAAATCCACGGTTGTGGATCTGATATTTTTTATAAAAAATATATTCTTTAAAAATCCATGTTTGTGAAGAAGATAATTGAAAAAAAATATTCTTTAATAAAAATCCACGTATATGGAGTTGATATTTTTCATAAAAATAATCTTTAAAAAATCCACGTTTGTGGAGTTGATAATTTTTATAAATATATTCCTTAAAAATCCTTATTTCCGAGATGATAATTTTTATAAAAAAAAAATATTCTTTAAAAAATCCAAGTTTGTTGAGCTGATAATTTTTATGGAAAAAATATAACATAAAAATCCACGTTTTTGGAGTCGATAATTTTTATAAAAATATTCCTCAAAAATACTTGTTTTCGGATATGATAATTTTTATAAAATAAAAAAATAATTCTTTAAAAATCCACGTTAGTGGAGCTGATAATTTAAAAAAAAAACTTTAAATTTTATAAAAAATATTGTTAAAAATACACGTTTGTTGTTTTGCCAAATATACAAAATATTTTTGAATAAGTATCCACATTGTTTGCTTCGGTTAACTCTAAAATCCCAATCTGAAAATAAACGAACTCAAAATTAACGAAATCATATTTCACGCTTATTATGCTGTTAATCAAAATTTGCATTATTGAATAAATTCCAAGAGTTGTTTAATTTCTCTTACCCATATTGGGAAAGTCTAGCACGCTCCAGTTTGGGTATTTTAAAATCATAATTTCCCATAAAAACTCCTCTTCAAAATTCCAATTTATTTTTAGTCTTATCTAAAATTCAAATTAAAACACACACACACGCACACACACAAAAGTAAAACAAGTTCAAATTATAATTCAAATTGGATATAAAACTAATTGGAAATATAACAGGCAACACTTCTTGCCGGCTAATGGAATATGCATATCATATGCAACAAATAATGCCAATAAAGATAAAAAAGCGACATCTTGTAGTCATCGTGTCATTCAAATACAAATTAGAAAATTATATTTTCCAATAAGATCACTCAAAGAGTATTCACTCACCTGTCCACTTTCCTCCTGTCAATTGGATGCCCTTAGTCATAAAACCTTCTATTGTATGCTCCTCCAAGCAGATCAAAATCTAAGTTAATGGTGGCTATTTTTAGTTATTTTTGATTTTTTTATTTTACATTTAAAACTACTTTGAACATATTATCATAAAATTTTATGATAATGTGGAATTTATGAAATGAAATTCAAAAAAAAAAAAAAAAAAAAAATACTCAAAACAACAAAGAGATCAAAGGAAATATCAAAATGAGTATTTGTTTGTAAAGGCTCTCAAAGACAAAACCTGCACTTTATTGAAATTCTCTACCACAATTTTAAAAAGAAGACTCACCAATTCGTTGTTGATTCCATAATTCATATAAATAAACAATCAAAATCAACGAAATGGTAACACAAATGTCCAATGAAATGCTTTGTGTTTTGGAGTCCAAACGAAAATGCCGACCGTTCGAAATTAACATATTCCAAAAAAAAAAAAAATCATACAAAAGGTGGATGGATTCAAGCCCAGCATCACACATTGCGGCGAAGAGAAACTCCTTATCATGTCAGAGAAATAAAAAGGTGTTGTTTTTATGACGTTTCTGTTTTAATTTCCCCCGGTGGGAGGGTGGGGGTATATGAAGGCAGGTTGCTTGTTTTTTCTTTCGTGGCAGGTATTATTTAAAATTAAAAAAAAAAAATCAAACCTGTATGCTCTTGTTTTGCTCGTAAATCATGGAAATGGCTGCTGTAAAATCCAATAAAAACTCGAAAAAAATATCGTAACGATAAACAATTAAAATATTTTGTTACAAAAAATGCTTTTAATGTAAATGTTATAACCTTAAATAGACAGAGATAAATAATTTGTGTGACCCCTTTTTAATGGAAGGGAAAAGGAGAGGTGTTATAAATGAGATGAGAAAGACTTAAGACACAAACGCGGAGTAAATGCATTGCATTTGAGAGAGGCTTGTATGAAGTCTTCTCAAATATATTTTTTTAAATATATACTTGACAATGAAATATTTTTTTTAACTAAATAATTTTTAAAATATTCTAGAAATAAAAAAATAATAAAATGAAAATCAAAAAATTATGCGGCCACAATTCTTGATTTTTTAGAAAATGGACAATATTGTCACAATCGCAAATTTTGAAGATTATTTTTGAAAACTCAATATTGCCATTATCGTGAATTTTATTATTATTTTTTCCCCAAAAATACAAGAAGAAGTATTTTTTAAGTTTTACGTTTAAAAATCCGGCTATGGCTATTTTTGTTCTTAAAAAATCGGTTAAAAAACCAGGCTTATGGCTATTGAATTACTGTTTTGAAATTGTCTAAAAAATAATACGTTTATGGCTCTCTAAAAAATATATATTCTTTAAGCTCAAAGATCTCTGGAAACCTGTTTTAAAAATTTGGCATCTGACAAATTTATTTAAATTTGTCTAAATTGCCAGTGTGGTCAGGTCCTTCAACGAAAATTCCTAAAATGACCAGCAAAAATATTTTTAAAACCTCTTCACTTTTCGATTTTAATAAGCCTCCCAAGAAATACTTAAAACTCCTATAATAGTGACACTCCGAAAATATCACCGACAATTATATATACAATTCTTACACCTCTGAAGGTTTCTCGAAAAAATATTCTTAAAAAAACCCGCCTATGGTTCTGAAAGTCTTCCCGTAACTATCTCTAGAAATTTCTGGCTAGTAGTTCCTAACCTGACACCTATGGTCCAATTGTCTTTTTTTCATTGTAGTTCAGAGGTTTGGTTTTGTTCCTCATTGAAATAGCCGTTTTAGGCTCTAGCTTCCTTTGGGCCAAATCCGTTTTAGGACATTTGGAGTCGATCTTGGGGTATCCCTGTATCTGTCTGGCTGGCTGGTGCGCTCTATAACCCTCGAAGAGAATATTCGATTTGGTACATCGTAGCATTATTATCAAACTTCCAGAGATGGGTAATATAGGACCACACCTACAGGTACCTTTTCCATAAAAGACGAAAATTTTCAAAGAAAATATTTTACTTCATGAAAAGAGAAAAACTGAGTTCCAACATAGCAAATCTTAATATTTGCATCAGGGCTAGGTCAGATAATAGACAATTTCCTCAAAGACCAGTATAAAGACCTCTATAGTGATGGTTTCAAAAACAAAATTTTAAAATTTCCAAACTCTTTTATAACCCCGAAATATTAAAAATTTCCCTCCTTCAGCTACAAAACTTTGGGAAAATCTATTTTTACTATTACATGCTTATGGCTCTAAAGGTTCGCCCACAATTACAAATAAAAATTTCCGGCTTATAACTCGAAAATAAGGTAATCTCTCCGAAATGGCTTTAAATTTGATGTCAGAGGCTTCATCTACAAATCTTCCAAGAAGACAAGCGAATTTATTTTGGAAAATTAATTTCCTTTTAAAAAATCCACAAAATTTACTCTGAGAGCTAAGCAAGTTCCACAAAAAAATGGGCTCCTTCAGCATTTTGAACAATTTGGAAAAATTAAAAAAAAAAAAAATTCGTAGAAAAATACCCCTAAATGATACCCATTATACGGGGGCTATACGAAGACGTGTTCCTTGATAAGTTATTTTTTGTCTTAGATTGTAGTACCCATTACGAGCTTCAAATACGAAATATGAAACAATTCCGGTGAATAATGCACCTTAAATAATGCACCTTATTGCTCGAAAGTCCTTCCGAAAATTTCCTCCAAATTCTACGCTAATGTAATGAAATTCTACGCTAAAGATTCCTCCAAAAAAGTGAATGTTCTCCAATGGTGGCTCATTAATTTTCTCGAAAACTATTCCCACAATTATAGCTCCTAAAAAATTATTCACAAAAATCCCACTGCTATGACTCCGAATATGGCTAAAATATTACCTAAGTAGTAGTTTTGGAACTTTGCAAAATTTCTCCCGTTAAGCCTTGGTAACATTGATATTTAGGCAACTATTCTGAATCTGGCTTTTTTTTAAAGAGTTTAGCAGAACAATTTTTGGTCCGAAAAGTGATTCTTAATAAAAATTCCACTGTTATGGATCAGAATATAGCTAAAATATATTTAATTTAAAATTCCTTAAAACCTGTTTTAAAACTTTGCAAAATATCACCCTTTAAGCCTTGAAAATTCATCAAAATGCCTCTCATGAATATTTTGAAGATTCCATGTTAAATCTCTAAAGGTCCCTTAAAAGATATTTTTAAAAACTTTTTTGTATGGAACTTTGAAAATTCGTCAGAATTTCAGAATCTGCACCATACCATTCCATTCCTATCCTATTCCTCTCGTATTGGAAAATTCAAAAACGTATTCCGTTTAAATGTTCGTATTCCGAAAATCACTCAAAATTATGTTTAACCAGTAAGGAGAGCTCAAAAGTCGGGCGGGGCCGACTATATGATACCCTACACCACTATGCATATTTAGTAGAGCTCTCGTAAAAAGGTTTATACAGTGCATTTCAGAGCTCTATGAGATATTTGGTACAAAATCAAAATCTATCTAATTCTATCTAATTGTATAGCTATCTCTGAACCGGGGTTCTCCAAATTTTACATATTAGCTTCTAGACTGAATTCGGTCTTATGTACGAAAATTCAGGTGATTTGGGCTGATATTGACCAGTTAGTGCACATTTAACCCTAAATCGGATGAAGATATATATGGGAGCTATATTCAAATCTGAACCGATTTCGATAAAATTTAAAACAGCTATTCCTGTGCTCCATCTAATACCTGGTACCAAATATCACGGTTGTGGAGTGAATATTACGAATGTATGGGACTAAAACACTAAATCGGATGAAACATATATATGGTTGCTATATCTATATCTGAACCGATTTTCACTAAATTTGATATACTTGCTGTTAGGCTGAATTTGGTCCGACGTACTAAAATTCAGTCCATTTGGACTTATATCGGCCATTTGGTGCCCAATTAACCCGAAATCGGATGAAGATATATATGGGAGCTATATCCAAATCTGAACCGATTTCGATAAAATTACAAACAGCTATTTCTGGGCTGTATCTTATATCTGGTACCAAATATCATTCTTGTGGAGTGCATATTACGAATGTGAGAGGCTTAAACACCAAATCGGATAAAACACATATATGGGAGCTATAGCTGTTCCTGAACCGATTTTCTTTCAATTTCAAATTTGTTGTATTTGCTTTAAGGCTAATCTCGGTCACATGTGCCAAAATTCGGGCCATTTGGGCTGATATTGGCCATTTGGTGGTCAATTAACCCGAAATCGGATGAAGATATATATGGGAGCTATATCCAAATCTGAACCGATTTCGATAAAATTTAAAACAGCTATTTCTGTGCTCCATCTAATACCTGGTACCAAATATCACGGTTGTGGAGTGCATAGTAGGGATGTTAGGGACTTAAAGATCAAATCGGATGAAAGATATATATGGGAGCTATAGCAATATCTGAACCGATTTTCTCCAAATTTGATATACTTGCTTCTAGGCCGAACTCGGTTGGGTGTGCCAAAATTCAGGTAATTTGGACTGATAGTGGACATTTGGTGCACATTTAACCCGAAATCGGATGAAGATATATATGGGAGCTATATCTAAATTTGATCCGATTCTCACCAATTTCAATAGGGTTCGTCCTTGGGCCAAAAAAAATATTGTTTGGAAAATTTCATCTCAATCGGATAATAAATGCGACCTGCATTTTGTTCACAAGAATACATGGACAGACGGACGGACGGACGGACGGACATAAATCGACTCAGAAAGTGATTCTATGAAGGTTCTCAAAAGTAACTATGGGTCTAACTCGTTTCCTTCTCCATGTTACAAACAAATGCACAAAGACATAATACCCTTACCACTATGTGGTGTAGGGTATAAAAAGTCCACTAAAAAACATTCTCTACAAATATCTCAGAAAAATCCTGCTGGCTCTCAAATATTTTTTTTTTTTTCTAAAAAATCTGCTCCCTAATATTTTCTTTTATCCACGGCTCTTTAAAAAATCAAAAAAAAAAAAAAAAAAAAAAAAATCTGCACCATTCCTATCCTATTCCTCTCGTATTGGAAAATTTCTAGAACTTCTGCTTTACTCACGGGATGGCAATATGAATTTTGGCTGGACCATCGCCGTCTATGATTTTTTTCAGGGCAATTATACGAAACTCTTCGAGGAAAAGCTGGCGGAGTAGAGACATGAGATACGGTAGATTGGATTTCTTTTAAAGCAGCTTCTCCGACGACCTCATTCTCCAAACTACTACTGGTTTAGAGATTGCAATATATATCCGCCATAGAGTTGCTAATTTTTAAGAAGTCAAAAGTTTTGTTACAGGTCAAGCATATTTTTTAAAAAAATAAAGTTCGAATCTCTGGTCTTCCTTCACTCTCGAACTTTTCTCCACCCTTTTTTGTTTCCTGGAAATTTTTCAATTTTCTATCTCAAGTGCTAACCACGGCCAGGTGTTTGCTGAACAAATGGCAAATTGACTTTCAAGGAAACCCCACTAAGCAAGTACCTGCTAAAAGCTCCATTTAACTTGGTTTTCTAATCTAATTTACTTAAGGTTTTCCAAATGGTATTTATCTCCCGCCACCCCCTTCCCCTTCCCCTACAACAAAATATATAGTAATTTTCCTGTTGTTGTTTGTTTTTGTCTAAATGGCTTTTGGCCTGCTCATCGTTCTGTTCAGTTTTAGCTTGTGAACAATGCAATTTTGCTCCTAATGATTCTGGTTTTTTCACAAACTTTAGCACATTATCTGTTTAGTTTCGTTTCGTTTTGTTCTTTATTTACTTGTTACCTCTTCCATTTTTTTGAGATTGCAGATGTTCTCTTAAATGTTTTTGTTTCGAGCTGTGACTTCATATTCATTCATTTGCCGTGTTGCAGCCTCAAATTGAAAGTCATAACAACGACCTTGACTTGTTAATTATCTTGACGTTAGGGTTATGGTGATGATGGTGGTGTTGGTGGGGTGGGGTGGCAATGCAGTGCTGTGGCAATAAATTTTTGTGGGTAACATGTTTCCTTTGCCTGCTTGCTGGTGTTCTGGCTGTTGCTGCGGATTGTTCTGCTTGCTGGTGTTTTGCATTTATTATGCTTCATTTGTTGTTAATGCAAAAACAATTAGAATTAAGGCGGATCTTCATTAGATATAGTTTTTTTTTTTTTGTTTCTTTTGTCTCTCAAATTATTCTTCTTTTTTTTGTAAATTATAATAACAAAACAGCTGCACGAGCAGCAGCAGCGAACATAGAACAGACACAATTTGGATATCATTATAATAATTGTTATTATTGATTTACATGATTATGATGATGTTGGTGGTTGGTGGTTGTTGATTTTATTTTTGTTGTTGATGTTGTTGTTGTTGTGATGTCGTATCATCATGACAAAAATTTATTCATTATTGTATTGAATTTTTTCCGGACATGCTTTAATTGAGCATAGCATGGGAGTGAAACAAAAGACTTAGAAAACGAACTTTGCTGTGAACATTTTCGGAAAAGGGGTCTTAAAGGCACCAAAAAAAATATATATTTTTTTTTTCTAAATCCAAGGTTTTAATGACTTCAAAAAATTATAGAAAAATCGAAAAAGAAAATGTAAAACCAGAAGTCCAGTTAGGCCGACTATCCAGGATGATGGATGGAAAAATTGCAACCAACTTCAAACTGCTGTGATTTATAAGCCACTCGTCCGACAGCTGTTAAAATTATTCCAGTGATAGCTCATTATATTGTTAACAATCGTACAAAAGCATTTTGGTGACAATTTTCCAGAAAAAATAATATTCGTGATGGAATTCAAGCGTGATAGTGTGATTTCTTTATATTTGGCTGGAAAACCACAAGTGGCTATCGTTAGAGCACTCCAGCATTTAAATGTGAATAAATCTTTTGTGTCTCGTACCATCGCTCGTTACCGTGATATAGGTAGCGTAGCCCGACGTCAAGGAAGTGGACGGAAGAAAACAGCAACATCTGAAGAAATGGTTCGCAGTGGCCGAAAAATGGCTCGTGAGCTGAACATATCGTAATATTCCATTCGGCAAATATTGAAAAATGAGCTCGGGGCAAAGCAATTAAAAATCTAAAAAGTGCAAGAACTTACACCGCAACAGGAAGAAAATAGACTCAAAAGAGCTAAAGAGTTCCATCCCATGACCATTTGATTTCCTCCGATCTCCGATGAGAAAACATTTGTTGTCCAGCAGTTTGTATACAAACAAAATGATCGTGTTTACTTGCCAAAGAAGTCAGCTGAAAATGTGCACCTTCGGTTGACATCACTCAAGCGCCGACCATGGTGATGATGTGGGCCGCCATAACATCCGATGGTCGCCATAACATCCGATGGGCGTGGCATCAGAATATGTGCCGAATATCATCCCGAAAGTATTGTGGATGGTATACTAAAGCCCTGGGCATGCAAACATTTTGGCCGCAGACCTTGGACAACAGGACTCAGCACCATCACACTCAGCAGGCGCCACCCATGAATGGTTACAAAATGAGGCTCCTCGCTTCATTTCCAGCGCACAATTGCCACCAAAAATGGAATGGAAAGCAAGGTTGGCACTAAAAAATATCAAAATGTCGATCACCACAAGAAAGCGCTTCGCCGGGAATGGGCCAAAATACCGCAGAGCAACATTCGGACAGCTTGTGACGATTTAATTGGCCGTTTGAAGGCCATAATTCGTGCCAAAGGTGGCCAATTCGATTAAATCTAAACTTATTTTAAAATTTGAAAAATACAAATACAAAAACAAAACAAAATACAGCAGATCAACATTCGGGCAGCGTGATGGTTTTATTGGCCGTTTGAAGGCCATAATTCGTGCCAAAGATGGTCAATTCGATGAAATCTAAACTTATTTTAAAATTTGATGTTTTTTCTGTCGGATGTGCCAAAGTTCAGGTTATTTGGACTGATATTGGCTATTTGGTGCACAACTAACCTGAAATCGGTTGATGACAGTTATGGGAGCTATAAGACATTACAATACTCAACTGCGAAACTTGAAAAAAACTGGTGAATAATCTAGCTACAATCATCAAAATATAGGGAGGTACTACTGGGGGCTACACAAAAATGTGGATCTGCACAGACAATTTTCTGTCATAGACTGTAGTATATGGATACTACGAACTTCAAATACCAAATTTTAAACAATTCCGGGGAATAAAGTCGGTAAAATTATTGAAGTGGCGAATATCGGGAGATATCGTAACATGGGGGCTATATGAAGACGTGGACCTGCACAGACAATTTTCTCTCATAGGCTGTAGTATCCATTATGAACTTCAAATACTAAATTTGAAATAATTCCGGTAAATAATGTCGCTAAAATCATCAAAATACCGAATATTGGTAGGTACCGTTATATGGGGGCTATACGAAGACATGCACCTGCACAGAAAATTTTCTGTCATAGGCTGTAGTATCCATTACGAACTTCAAATACCAAATTTGAAACAATTCCGGTCAATAATGCCGCTAAAATCATAAAAATACGGAATATCGGGAGGTACCGTTATATTGGGGGCTATACCAAAACATGGACCATTTTCAATACCAAAAGTCCTGCAGACGAAACATACATTTGGGCAAAATTTTATCAATATACTTCAATTCGTTCGGAAGCTAGAGTGATTTCCACAGACGGACAGACAGACGGATAGACGGACGGACATCGCTAAATCGACATAGAATTTTATGCTGATCAAGAATATATATACTTTGTGGGGTCTAAAATGTGTATTTCGAGGTGTTACAAACGGGATGACAAACATAATATACCCTCCATACAATGGTGGAGGGTATAAAAAGGCATGTTGTTGAGCCATGAATGACTCTTAAAAATATGTTTAGAAAGATACAAGTTCTACTCTATTGACGCTTGTCAAAAGCCAAATTTTTGGCTTCTTTTATTCCTTCCTTCATTCAGGGCTCTTAGCTAACCTCATAAAAATATAATTTTTTTTTCAAAAAATTTAATTTTTTTTTTAATTTTATATTTCATTAAAACACCTTCCATTTTCCCTTTTTTTGCAGCTTTTTTAACTCCGCTCCGCCCATATCAATGATGAATCAGGACAATCCATATGCGGTAAGTGTTACAGATATAAAATCACAAAAAAAAAAAAAATTGTCACAAATTCTTTGGGAGTGACAAGGCTCGCCGAAGCGAAATTTATGACTGCACCAATGATTTTTATTGGTGAACCCGAAAAACATCAAAAAATATATATGTCGAATATTATTGTTATTATTTTTGTTGTTGTTGTTGTTGATTTTTAAGCGCAAGCCATTATAATAAAAATGCCAAAGCAAAGCTGATAAATATTTTATAATTTTCAAGAAAGTCAAATAAAATTTATATCTCTTGATGGTGTATGTGTTGACAAATTTTTTTCACAGTATCTGTTTTTAGAGATCCATCCCCGGTGGATGTGTTGTTGTCTTTTTGTTATACTTGTTGTTGTATCTGGTGCTAAATTTAACGAGCTGAACAAATGATCAAATAAAGACAAGCCATAAAAACGAACTGAATTGTATTCGTATTTAACGACTTTAACATTTTTGTGTGTTGATAATTAAAGCCTCCGCTCCGCTCGCTCCCCTCCCCCCTTACCCCTTAAGACACACACAGCCATTGAAAGCAAAGTTATGGCCCACTGGAAGCTTTCCTATGCCGGTGTTGGTGTTTGGGGTGTTACTATTTGGTCAAGTGTTCGGTCTCTAAAGTTGTGGCGGAAAAATATCGTTCATCTACTGGCCATGTGACGTATGACAAGGTAGAGGAGGGGTGCCTGCTTTAAAAAAATACTAATTTACATACGAAGTACTTAAAAGCCAAAGCTTTAATTTAATTAAAAATTCATAATTCATATTTTATGATATCATATCTTTTAATAAGTTTTTTTTTTTTCGAAGCCAAAGATTATTGGCAAACACTTTGTTGGAGTCGTAGGAAATAAAAAAAGTATATATAATAATCGATGGATGTGATTTTAATATCATATAAGTTATATGAATAAAGGGTGTTCCACGTTTAGAGGCCTTTAAATATTTTTGAAAAATTATTTAAAAAATCCACGTTTATAGGCCTTTAAATATTTTTCAAAAATTATTTAAAAAATCCACATTTAGAGGCCTCTAAATATTTTTCAAAAATTATTTTAAAAATCCACGTTTAGAGGCCTTTAAATAGTTTTCAAAAATTATTTAAAAAATCCACGTTTATAGGCCTATAAATATTTTTCAAAAATTATTTAAAAAAATCCACGTTTAGAGGCCTTTAAATAGTTTTCAAAAATTATTTAAAAAATCCACGTTTATAGGCCTATAAATATTTTTCAAAAATTATTTAAAAAATCCACGTTTATAGGCCTCTAAATATTTTTGAAATATTTTTTAAAAAATCTACGTTTATATCTACGTTTCAAAAATTATTTAAAAAATCCACGTTTATAGGCTTTTAAATATCCTTCAAAAATTATTTAAAAAATCCACGTTTAGAGGCTTCTAAATATCCTTCAAAAATTATTTAAAAAATCCACGTTTAGAGGCCTTTAAATATCCTTCAAAAATTATTTAAAAAATCCACGTTTAGAGGCTTCTAAATATCCTTCAAAAATTATTTAAAAAATCCACGTTTATAGGCCTTTAAATATTTTTCAAAAATTATTAAAAAAATCCACGTTTATAGGCCTTTAAATATTTTTCAAAAATTATTTAAAAAATCCACGTTTATAGGCCTTTAAATATTTTTCAAAAATTATTTAAAAAATCCACGTTTATAGGCCTTTAAATATTTTTCAAAAATTATTTAAAAAATCCACGTTTAGAGGCTTCTAAATATCCTTCAAAAATTATTTAAAAAATCCACGTTTAGAGGCCTTTAAATATCCTTCAAAAATTATTTAAAAAATCCACGTTTATAGGCCTTTAAATATTTTTCAAAAATTATTAAAAAATCCACGTTTATAGGCTTTTAAATATCCTTCAAAAATTATTTAAAAAATCCACGTTTATAGGCCTTTAAATATTTTTCAAAAATTATTTTTAAAATCCACGTTTAGAGGCTTTTAAATATTTTTGAAAAATTATTATAAAAATCCACGTCTATAGGCCTTAATATATTTGAAAAATTATTTTAAAAATCCATGTTTGGAGGCCTTTAAATATTTTTGAAAAATTATTTTAAAAATCCACGTTTAAAGGCCTTTAAATATTTTTAAAAAATTATTTTAAAAATCCACTTTTAGAGGCCTTTAAATATTTTTATTTATATTTAAATATCTTCGAAATAATTTTTAGAAATAAAATCCGTTCTGAACCAATTTTTGTTAAGATTTTTAAAACCTATGCTCCTATCTGACATCAAATAATTTTTTTTGCCCAAAACCCTGCATTTACATTTTTAATAACAAATACCAATAAATTACATTGAATGCCACCTATCTTGGCTTCTTCTGCATGACAAGCAATTTTGCTCTGGTTTCAGGGCCCCCAAATACCAAAAAAAAAAACACCAATCTAAATGTAAATTTTCCAACACATGGTTTGTTTATTGCGATCAACACTTATGGACTAAACGTTTAGCTCTCAGGGCGACCTAACTTATTTCAAAGTATGAATTTAAATTGTTAATAAGCTTATGAAACAACATGTCAACAAATAGTTTAACATATAAACTAGCAACAAATTGGGGTATTTTGCTACCAAAATTCCCTAAACTATTTTCGAGCCTTACCGAAAACCTCTTACCCCCATCCGATATTCAATGCGTAAATATGCTTTCGAGCATAATGATTCACGCGGCCCGTTTTAAAATAACTTTTTGCCAAAATACCAACCAACCGCCCGTTTTTTGTTAACGACATTCAAAATCGGATTAACTTCATAAAATATAAGCTTAACAAAGAAATAGAACTTGATAATATGCAGATGTTGACATTATTTCATTCGATTGCTTTGGACGTACAAAGCAAAACACAAACACCTAATGAGTTTCAAATTCAAGGAAGAAACAAAACACAAATGGCCATTGGCATCGTAAAATTTCAGATCAATTTGTTTTTAAATATCCATTTATTTGTATTTTATGTTTATGTGAAAACAAATAATTTCGAAACAGAAAAAAAACCAAACAATGAAAGAAATAAAACACAGGTAGTAGTACAGGTTTGAGGGAGAAAAAACTTGGACGTAGGGATTATTAAAAGTTTCTAAATACCCACGGAAAATTTTAAAATAAAAAATATTGAAAAATCCACGTTTAAGGGCCTTTAAAAATTTTTGAAAATTTATTTTAAAAATCCACGTTTAAGGGCCTTTAAATATTTTTGAAAAATTATTTTAAAAATCCACATTTAAGGGCCTTGAAATATTTTTGAAAATTTATTTAAAAAATCCACGTTTATTGGCCTTTAAATATTTTTGGAAAATTATTTAAAAAATCCACGTTTAGACCCTTTAAATATTTTTGAAAAATTATTTAAAAAATACACGTTTATTGGCCTTTAAATATTTTTGAAAATTTATTTAAAAAATCCACGTTTAGAGGTCTTGAAATATTTTTGAAAATTTATTTAATAAAGCCACGTTTAGAAACCTTGAAACAATATTTAAAATTTATTTAAAAAATCTATTTTTAGAGGACTTGAAACAATATTGATTAGAGGCCTTGAAATAATATTGCAAATTTAGTTAAAATCCACGTTTATTGGCCTTTAAATATTTTTCAAAAATTATTTAAAAATCCACGTTTATTGGCCTCTAAATATTTTTGAAAATTTATTTAAAAATCCACGTTTATTGGCCTCTAAATATTTTTGAAAATTTATTTAAAAATCCACGTTTAGAGGACTTGAAACAATATTGATTAGAGGCCTTGAAATAATATTGCAAATTTAGTTAAAAATCCACGTTTATTGGCCTTTAAATATTTTTCAAAAATTATTTAAAAATCCACGTTTATTGGCCTTTAAATATTTTTCAAAAATTATTTAAAAATCCACGTTTATTGGCCTCTAAATATTTTTGAAAATTTATTTAAAAATCCACGTTTATTGGCCTCTAAATATTTTTGAAAATTTATTTAAAAATCCACGTTTAGAGGCCTTAAAATATTTTCAAAAATTATTTTAAAAATCCACGTTTAAGGGCCTTTGAAATATTTTTTAAAATTTATTTAAAAAATTAACATTTAAGGTCCTTTGAAATATTTTTTAAAATTTATTTAAAAAATTAACATTTAAGGGCCTTTGAAATATTTTTTAAAATTTATTTAAAAAATTAAGATTTAAGGGCCTTTGAAATATTTTTGAAAATTTATTTTAAAAATCCACGTTTATTGGTCTTTTTATATTTTTGAAAATTTATTTAAAAATCCACGTTTAGAGGCCTTAAAATATTTTCAAAAATTATTTTAAAAATCCACGTTTAAGGGCCTTTGAAATATTTTTTAAAATTTATTTAAAAAATTAACATTTAAGGTCCTTTGAAATATTCTTTAAAATTTATTTAAAAAATTAACATTTAAGGGCCTTTGAAATATTTTTTAAAATTTATTTAAAAAATTAAGATTTAAGGGCCTTTGAAATATTTTTGAAAATTTATTTAAAAAATCCACGTTTATTAGCCTTGAAATATTTTTGAAAATTTATATAAAAAATCCCCGTTTAAGGGTCTTGAAATATTTTTGAAAATTTATTTAAAAAATCCCCGTTTAAGGGTCTTGAAATATTTTTGAAAATTTATTTAAAATTACACGTTTAGAGGCCTTCAAGTATTTTTGAAAATTTATTTAAAAATCCAGGTTTAGAGCCCTTCAAATAATTTTGAAAATTTGTTTAAAAATCCATGTTTAAGGGCCTTAAATATTTTTGAAAAATTATATAAAAAATCCACGTTTATTGGCCTTTTTGTATTTTTGAAAATTTATTTAAAAAATCCACGTTTATTGGCCTTTTTGTATTTTTGAAAAATTATTTAAGAAAATCACGTTTATTAATCTTTTAATATTTTTGAAATTTATTTGAAAAATCCACGTTAAAGGGCCTTGAAATATTTTTGAAAATTTATTTAAAAATCCCCTTTTAAGGGCCTTGAAATATTTTTGAAAGTTTATTTAAAACTCCACGTTTATTGGCCTTTTTGTATTAAAAAATACACGTTTATTGGCCTTTTTGTATTTTTGAAAATTTATTTAAAAAATCCACGTTTATTGGCCTTTTTATATTTTTGAAAATTTATTTAAAAAATCCACGTTTATAGGCCTTTAAATGTTATTGAAAATTTATTTAAAAAACCCACGTTTAGAGGCCTTAAAATATTATTTTAAAATTGTTTAAAAAATCAGGGGTTAGAAGCCTTTAAATAGTTTTAAAAAAATTATTTAAAAAATCCACGTTTAAAGGCCTTTAAATATTTTTAAAAAATTATTTAAAAAATCCACGTTTAGAGGCCTTAAAATATTATTTTAAATTTGTTTAAAATATCAGTGGTCAGAAGCCTTTAAATATTTTTAAAAAATTATTTTAAAAATCCACGTTTAAGGGCCTTTAAATATTTTTAAAAAATTATTTTAAAAATACACGTTTAAGGGCCTTTAAATATTTTTAAAAAATTATTTTAAAAATCCACGTTTAAGGGCCTTTAAATATTTTTGACAATTTATTTAAAAAATCCACGTTTAAGGGTCTTTAAATATTGTTAAAAAATTATATAAAAAAATCCACGTTTATTGGCCTTTTAATATTTTTGAAAATTTATTTAAAAAAGCCACGTTTATAGGCCTTTAATATTTTTGAAAATTTATTTAAAAAATCCACGTTTATTGGCCTTTAAATATTATTGAAAATTTATTTAAAAAATCCACGTTTATAGGCCTTTAATATTTTTGAAAATTTATTTAAAAAATCCACGTTTATTGGCCTTTAAATATTATTGAAAATTTATTTAAAAAATCCACGTTTTTTGGCCTTGAAATATTTTTGAAAGTTTATTTAAAAAATCCACGTTTATTGGCCTTGAAATATTTTTGAAAATTTATATAGGAAGGCCACATTGAGCCTTTTTAGTATTATTGAAAATTTATTTGAGGCCTCATAGCATTCTTAAGAAATTGTTGAAAAATCTCTCTATAAAAAGTTCACACATAAATATTTCAAAAATGCCATCTCCTCTCAATCAAAAGACTTAAGACACAAACCCGTTCTAAGCCAATACATCACTGCCATCAAAGGAGAAAAACCAAAAATAACCAAAATGAAAACCCCCAAAGGAAAACTTTCAACTTAATGTCTTAATTTCAAACATAGTCTAACTAGCCAACCGACTGGTCGCACACAAACGCCAGCAACCCCCCAGCCTCCCCCTCCAACATTTCCAAACTTGTATTAAACCATATATTAGTAATAATGACATCGACAATTTGTACAAGAAACCCAATAATTATGACTGCAGCCAAACTGTATGGCCAACTTGGTTGTAAGCACAAGTTGCCACCAATTACAAAGCACTTCCCTCCTTAATGTTACAACATTTATCATACAAAACTTTAACAATATAATTAAAACAATTTAATAAAAAGAAAAATAGCAACAACAGAAATGTGAGGCAAAGAAAAGCCAACTGAATGGAAAATAAGGCCTGGCAAAATGGTAGTTAAACATACTTTTTTAAACAAAACCAAAGCAGTGGCTAAATAACCACTTAACTTGGCTGCATAGCTGGCTTGTTGGTGGAGCTTGGCTAAGCACTGGCAGCAGTTGCAGATTTCTTAGCTCGAATGATAATTTTTTTCCTTCTGCCATATGCCTAGTTGTCTATGGAGTTTGAGGTTTGGGATTTTTTTCCACAGTTGTGTTAATTGCTTTAGTGTTAAAGTCCACAGTCAAAAACAGGTGGGAGGGGTGGAGGAGGGGGTATACTTGCATATGACTTTGTAACACAACTCATGGGGATATATTTTCCATCCATCTCAATCTTAATTCACTTGACTTGAGACAAATGTTGTTTGGCCATAGAGTATTTTTGTATGTCCTGCCAGAAGGCTTGGGGAAGAGATTTCGTCTTCATTTATTTCTTTTGGTTTAGGCAAGGAATGTTTGTTTAATGATGAGTAGGAAAACAATTTTGGGGCCTCTCAAAACTTATGTGTGGAAGTTTATTGTGTTTGGAAAATGAAGGCCTCTAAACGCAGATTTTTTAAATAATTTTTCAAAAATTTAAAAATCAAAAATTTAGGGCTCTGAACGTGGATTTTTTAAATAACTTTTCAAAAATATTTAAAGGCTTCTAAACGTGGATTTTTTAAATAAATTTTCGAAAATATTCAAAGGCCTATAAACTTGGATTTTTTAAATAAATTTTCATTAATATTTAAAGGCCTCTAAACACGGATTTTTAAAAACATTTTTCAAAAATATTTTAAGGCCTCTAAACGTGGATTTTTTAAATAAATTTATAAACGTGGATTTTTTAAATAAATTATAAACGTGGATTTTTTAAATAAATTTATAAACGTGGATTTTTTAAATAAATTTATAAACGTGGATTTTTTAAATAAATTTATAAACGTGGATTTTTTAAATAAATTTATAAACGTGGATTTTTAAAATAATTTTTCAAACATATTTTAAGGCCTCTAAACGAGGATTTTTTAAATAAATTTATAAACGTGGATTTTTTAAATAAATTTATAAACGTGGATTTTTAAAATATTTTTCAAACATATTTTAAGGCCTCTAAACGTGGATTTTTTAAATAAATTTTTAAAATATTTTAAGGCATCTAAACGTGGATTTTTTAAATAAAATTTCAAAAATATTTTAAGGCCTCTAAACGTGGATTTTTAAAATAAATTTTCAAAAATATTTCAAGGCCTCTAAACGTGGATTTTTAAAATAAATTTTCAAAAATATTTAAAGGCCTCTAGAGGTGGATTTCAAAATGAATTTTCAAAAATATTTTAAGGCCTCTAAACGTGGATTTTTAAAATAAATTTTTAAAAATATTTTAAGGATTCTAAACGTGGATTTTTTAAAGAAATTTTTAAAAATATTTTAAGGCCTCTAAACGTGGATTTTTAAATGAATTTTCAAAAATATTTAAAGGCCTCTAAACGTGGATTTTTTAAATAAATTTTCAAAAATATTTTAAGGCCTCTTAATGTGGATTTTTAAAATAATTTTTCAAAAATATTTTAAGGCCTCTAAACGTGGATTTTTAAAATAAATTTTCACAAATATTTTAAGGCCTCTCAAGGTGGATTTTTTAAATAAATTTTCAAAAAATATTTTAAGGCCTATAAACGTGGATTTTTTAAATAAATTTTCAAAAATATTTTAAGGCCTCTAAACGTGGATTTTTTTAAATAGATTCTCAAAAATATTTTAAGGCCTCTTAACGTGGATTTTTAAATATATTTAGGACCTACTTTAAGGCTACTAAATGTGGATTTTTTAGATAAATTTTCAAAAATATTCAAAGGCCTCTAAACGTGGATTTTTTAATTAATTTTCAAAAAATATTTAAGGCCTCTAGAGGTGGATTTTAAAATGAATTTTCAAAAATATTTAAAGGCCTCTAAACGTGGATTTTTTAAATAAATTTTCAAAAATATTTGAAAGCCTCTTAACGTAGATTTTTTAAATAATTTTTCAAAAATATTTAGAGGCCTTTAAATTTGGATTTTTTAAATAATTTTTCAAAAATATTTAGAGGCCTTTAAATGTGGATTTTTTAAATAATTTTTCAAAAATATTTAGAGGCCTTTAAATGTGGATTTTTTAAATAATTTTTCAAAAATATTTAGAGGCCTCTAAACGTGGTTTTTTTTTAAATATATTTTGGACCTACTCTACGGCTATTAAATGTGGAATTATTGTTCGCAATTATTATCACATTCTTCTAAACTAGTTACCCCATAATTACCACGCATTTCTGACCCACCTCTTGGCCTTTTCCAGAATTTTTTTTCTGAAGAAAAAAAGCGCACCAAATAAATTGTTGCAAATATCATGCCTTGAACTGGTTTGCCTGGCGTTTTTCGGGAAAACTAATGATCCGTAGCTGATGTTGGCCATTGTGAGAAATATTTAAGACAACAAAAAATTTGTTACCCACTCTTTGCCATAGATATGGTTATCATTAGCAATCCTGGCGATGTTGCAGGCAATGAAGTAATTTTCTCGGAACAAAAAAAATCACAACTTGCACGCATTTGGACTATTTATAATCGCTGACACTGGCACACGCACTCACACAAAAAAAAAAAAAAAACAGCGAATAACGAAGTGGCATGCCACAAACATCTTTTCTTCATCGTCTCGTTCTCAGCTAATGTTAGACGACGAAACATGGTTTGGGGGCAAAATAGAAATGGTCCAGAGTTTGGCCAAATTGACTGCAACATTTTGTGGCCAAGTGCCAAAAGATCAATGTCTAAGACAGCCCGTATCCCCCTCCTCCCCTCTTTTTTTCTTTCCCCTTTGCATGCAGTTTTAATAACTCTATAACAAATCATCACAAGTTTTTGCAGAGCAATCCCATGAGTCCACATGCCTTTGCCATCTATCCATCAAATCTATTCATTCCAACAATGATCTACGACTCAAAACTGTTTTTTTTTTTTCTTCTTGTTCGTTCATGATACATTTTTGTAAATTTTTCAAAACGAAAATTTTCCACCCGTTGATGAGTTGTGGGGTTGTTTCTCTTTTTGGAAATGCACAAAAACAAGCAACCAACATATCTTTATTAGGTGATATATATCATTTTTTCGGGGGCAAAGACATAAGCAACTCACGAAATCTGTAAGTCAGGAAAAAAATAAGGAAGGAGTTCGGCGTAACAAGATTAAGTTGTTAGCTGTTGGCCAGTAATGTTGGGAGATTTGTCTGGGAGTTGTTTTTTTTTCTCATTTTCTTGCGACTAACAACTTCATTTGTTTGGGGATTTGTAACACAGTTGATATTAGAGGACTGACAGGTATGTTACATATGTAGGGTTTTCTTTTGTAAGTGGTACTGGGGAGGAATGGCGATTTGTGGATTTAAAAAAAAAAAAAAAAATAAATAAATAAATTTCAAGGACAGTTTTTTTAAAATCTATTCCAGAGTTTTAAATACCTTTAAATATGGGATTTTAAATATCTGAATATTTTTTCTATTTTTCCGAGAGAATTTTTATAAAAATTTTACTTCGATAAAAAGTCGGGGATTATTGGAATATTTTTTAAGGACTAAGAAAATTTACCGAAGAGGCCTCAACTGTTGAGCTGCAAGACTCAGAGGAGTAACTGGTCTCAAAAGCCTCTAAATTTGAGTAGCTGGACCAAGAGGTCTTTACTGCTGAGATGCTGGCCTCACCTACCTCTACTGTAGAGTAGCACCCCAGATGAATCCTCTATTGAGTAGTTGACCCCAAAACTGTCTACTGTAGAGTAGATGGCCTCATATACCTCCACTGTGGAGAAACTGGTCTCAAAAGCCTACTTTGTTGAGTAGCTAACCCCAAAGACCTCCAGGTTTAAATAGCAGGCCTCTCAGACCACTGGGATTATTTTTTTATTTTTATTTTTTTCGAGTGTATTTTTTTTTTAAATTTTACTTCGATAAAAAAACCGGGGATTATTTGAATATTTTTTGGGGACTAAAGAACATTTAAATATGGGATAAATTTAAATATTTATTTGAGGTTAAGGTATTTATTTTAGGGTTATTTTTGTCCAAATATCAGTCATGAAAATTATTACTAATCTTTAAATTAATTGGAACTTCCTAACAAATTTTTTCAAGGACGAATCGAGGATTTTATTGCAATTAATTCATTTTTTAATAATTTTTAAAGAAAGGAAAAATAGTGGGTAATTTTTAATAATTTTTTAAAATAAGCAATCAACATTTGTTTGGCCCAAGGACGTACCCTATTTAAATTGGTGAGAATCGGTTCACATTTTAGATATAGCCCTTATATAAATTGTCACTCGATTTTGGATTAATTGTCCAATATGAGTCCAAATAACTTGAATTTTGGTACATTGGGACCGAATTCGGTCTAGAAACAAGCATTTCAGATTTGGAAAAAAAAATAAAATCGTATCATATATAGCTATAGCCCCCATATATGTGTTTTATCCGACTTGGGGTCTTAAATCCCTCACATGCGTAATATGCACCCCACAATAATGATATTTGGTACCAGATATCAGATACTGCTCGAAAATACCTCTGAGAAATGTTATCGAGATCGGTTCAGGTTTTTATATAGCTTCGATATACATAAGGGTTTTTGTTTAGGGAAGTCTATTAAATACGCATAGTGGTATAGGGTATCATATAATCGGCCTCAACTGACTGCTGAGCTTTCCTAATTTTTTTATACCCTCCACCATAGTATGGAGGGTATCTTAAGTTTCCCATTCCGTTTGTAACACCTCGAAATATAAATTTTAGACCCCCAAAGTATATATATTCTTGATCAGCATAAAATTCTATGTCGATTTAGCGATGTCCTATCGTCTGTCCGTCTATCCGTCTGTAAAAATCACTCTAGTTTCCGAACGAAATGAAGCAGATTGATAAAATTTTACTCAACTGCATATTATATCTGCTGGACTTTAGGTATTGAAAATGGGTAATGTAGGTCCACGTTTTGGTAAAGCCCTCATATAACGGTACCCCCGATATTTGGTATTTTGATGATTTTAGCGACATTATTCACCGGCATTGTTTCAAATTTGGTATTTTAAGTTCGAAATGGATGCTAAAGCCTAGGACAGAAATTTGTCTGTGCATGTCCAAATCTTCGTACAGCCCCCATATAACGATACCTCCCGATATTCATTATTTGGATGATTTTAGCGTCAGTATTCACCTGAATTGTTTCAAATTTGGTATTTGAAGTTCGAAATGGATACTACAGCCTAAGGCAGAAAATCGGTCATGAAGGTCCACGTCTTCGTATGGCCCCCATAAAAGGTACCCTCTGATATTCGGTATTTTGATGATTTTAGCGACATTATTTATCGGATTTGTTTTAAATTTGGTATTTGAAGTTCGAAATGGATACTACAGCCTAAGGCAGAAAATCGGTCATGAAGGTCCACGTCTTCGTATGGCCCCCATAAAAAGGTACCCTCTGATATTCGGTATTTTGATGATTTTAGCGACATTATTTATCGGATTTGTTTTAAATTTGGTATTTGAAGTTCGTAATGGATACTACAGCCTAAGACAGAAAATCGGTCATGAAGGTCCACGTCTTCGTATGGCCCCCATAAAAAGGTACCCTCTGATATTCGGTATTTTGATGATTTTAGCGACATTATTTATCGGATTTGTTTTAAATTTGGTATTTGAAGTTCGTAATGGATACTACAGCCTAAGACAGAAAATCGGTCATGAAGGTCCACGGTCGTCGTATATACCCAAATATACGGCCACATTCGGTATTTTTAGGATTTTAACAGAATTTTTAATGGATTTTATTTTTTTTAAAAATTTGCCAAAATTTGTACCAAATGGTGGAGGGTATTCAAAGTTCGGCCCGTCCGAACTTAGAACTTTTTTACATTTTTTTTTTTTTAAATTTGCATCTCAATATTCCATTTCAATATATCCCAATTAAATTTTATTAATTTTTGCATATCGCACCACCATAAACGGATGATGGATGATCTCAATTACAGAGCATAAAATCCGAGAAAACAAACACACCCAAATGCATTCGTAAAATTTCTCTTTGTTAATATCCACACGCACACACACTCACAATAAAAGTGCAATGTCAAATTCCAACAATGGCAAAAATCAGCCAAAAATCATTTGTCAAAAACAACAACAAGAAATATAATTTTCTATAAACAATTCGGATGGATAACGTGCCTCGAAACAATTGTTTGTTAACAAAACTGTAACAAATCATAAATATTTTTACACATCATCAGGGGTGAGGGGGGCAGATTTGACAATGACGATAACAATGCTGGAGATTGGCATGTGGAAGAAGGAGAAGACGAAGATGGGTTGGTGGTTATGGGTCGGACTGTTAAGTGCTTGAACTTCGTCGTCATCATCGCAAATCTCGTTTGCAACAACTTCAGGTTCAATTTCAGCTACAGCTCGATCATCATCACCAATTGTTGACTGAGATATGAACAGCAGCAGCAGTTAAACTTGCCGAAGTCGTAAAACAAAACAGACCATGACCAAAAACAAAAAAAGGAGGAGAAAAACAATAACAATTGTTAAGCAATAAAAAAAAAAACGTAAGAAGAGCAAACGTGATAAAATTTCACATCGATGATTGATCACTCCCTAAGGGGCGTAAAACAAAACGACGGACTCCATGAGCACAGAGACAAAAGTGGAGTGGACAAAAGGCTGTTAAAAGTTCCAACAAAGGTTGGTGGTGGTGATGATCATCAGCATCATCAGCAGACGACAGCAGCAGTCGTAAACATTGTCTGGGCCTGCTGCTTGCTGCTGATCACAAAAAAAGTGCCCTCAAATCCCACTGTGAACCACACGAAAAAAAGAAAGAGAATTTTATCAGTTAAATTTTAATTGAAAATCGTTATGAATTGTTTTCAGACAAATATGACAATTTTTTTTTTGGAATGACTCAACGGAAATAAATGCCTTTTGCTAAAAACGAAAAAAAAAATGCCAGATGACCAATGGAATCTAGACCAAATGATGAGAGATAGGCAAATGTTGGCAATTTTGCTTGGTGGAATGTTGGTGATTCATTTTTTTTAACTATGAAGTTTCAATTTATCTTAGATTGAAGATCCATTTGATTGTTGTAATTGTAGCATGTGATGGCATGTGAACAATGTATGTCATGTATATAAACAAGTATGTGACAAAATTTTATTTGAAAACCAGTAAGGAAAGCTCAAAAGTCGGGCGGGGCCGACTATATGATACTCTACACCACTATGCATATTTAGTAGAGCTCTCGTAAAAAGGTTTATACAGGGCATTTCAGAGCTCTATGAGATATTTGGTACAAAATCAAAATCTATCTAATTCTATCGTGCATTTTACGAACTATAGCTATCTCTGAACCGGGTTTCTCCAAATTTTACGTATTAGCTTCTAGACTGGTGATTTGGGTTGATATTGACCATTTAGTGCACATTTAACCCGAAATCGGATGAAGATATATATGAGAGCTATATCCAAATCTGAACCGATTTCGATAAAATTTAAAACAGCTATTCCTGTGCTCCATCTAATACCTGGTACCAAATATCACGGTTGTGGAGTGAATATTACGAATGTATGGGACTAAAACACTAAATCGGATGAAACATATATATGGTTGCTATATCTATATCTGAACCGATTTTCACTAAATTTGATATACTTGCTTCTAGGCTGAATTTGGTCCGATGTACTAAAATTCAGTCCATTTGGGCTGATATTGGCCATTTGGTGGTCAATTAACCCGAAATCGGATGAAGATATATATGGGAGCTATATCCAAATCTGAACCGATTTCGATAAAATTTAAAACAGCTATTTCTGTGCTCCATCTAATACCTGGTACCAAATATCACGGTTGTGGAGTGCATAGTAGGAATGTGAGGGACTTAAAGATCAAATCGGATGAAAGATATATATATAGGAGCTATAGCTATATCTGAACCGATTTTCTCCAAATTTGATATACTTGCTTCTAGGCCGAACTCGGTTGGGTGTGCCAAAATTCAGGTAATTTGGACTGATAGTGGATATTTGGTGCACATTTAACCCGAAATCGGATGAAGATATATATAGGAGCTATATCTAAATTTGATCCGATTCTCACCAATTTCAATAGGGTTCGTCCTTGGGCCAAAAAAATATTGTTTGGAAAATTTCATCTCAATCGGATAATAAATGCGACCTGCATTTTGTTCACAAGAATACATGGACAGACGGACGGACGGACGGACGGACGGACAGACGGACTGACATGCATAAATTGACTCAGAAAGTGATTCTATGAAGGTTCTCAAAAGTAACTATGGGTCTATCTCGTTTCCTTCTCCATGTTACAAACAAATGCACAAAGACATAATACCCTTACCACTATGTGGTGTAGGGTATAAAAATTTGCGCCTCTACTGAAGAGCAGATGAAGTAAAAGCCAAGAGGGCAGGGTAGAGAGCTTACGACATTGCTTACGATTGCTGTTGAATGGCTGGTCTTAACAGTCTCCATATTTCATTAGCAGGTTTAGAGGTTTCTACTCTTGAGCAGCTGGCCTCAAAGGCCTTCGAAGCTGATTAGCTGCTCTCAGAGGCCTCTACATACAAGCATCTCACCCCAGAGCACTCTAAATTTGAGTAGCTGTGCATCCTCCACACTTAAGTAACTTGCCTCAGAGGCCTCTACACACGAGTAGCTAGACTCAGAGACTCCTGCTTTTTGTGTGGCCAGCCTCGGAGGCAGTTTTTTGTTGAGTAGCTGACTTCAGAGACTTCTGCTGTGGAGCAGTTGGTCTCAGAGATCTTTACCGTTGTCTAGGTGTCCACAGTTGCCTCATCTGCTGAGCAGTTGGCCTCGGAGGCATCTACTGCAGAGTAGCTGGTCTTAACGGTCTTTATATTGCAGTAGCAGGTTTGGAGGTTTCTACTATTGCGCAGCTGATCTCAAAGGCCTTCGAAGCTGATTAGTTGCCCTCAGAGGCCTCTACATATAAGCATCTCACCACAGAGCCCTCTATATTTGAGTAGTTGTGCATCCTCCACACTTAAGTAACTTGCCTCAGAGGCTTCTGTTTTAAAGTAGCTAGACTCAGAGACTCCTGCTTTTTGAGTGACCAGTCTCGGAGGCATTTTTTTTTGTTGAGTTGAGCTGGCTTCAGAGACTTCTGCTGTGGAGTAGTTGAACTTAGAGGTCTCTACCGTTGTCCAGTTGCCCACAATTGTCTTGAGTGATGAGTAGGTGGCCTCAGAGACCTCTAGAGTTGGCTTCTAAGAGGCTTCTAAATTTTGAGTAGCTGGCCTCAGGATTCTGCTGTGCAGTTGGCCTCAGGGGCCACTATTGAGTAGCTGACATCAGAGGCCTGTACCGTTGAGTAGCTGACATCAAAACGCCTCTACTCTTGAGAATCTGCCCCAGAGGATTTTATATAAAGCAGTTGAACTCAGCGAAATTTCATAAGCCCAAATTCTTGAGTAGCTGGCCTCAGAGGCCTCACGCACTGCTGTAGAGAAGCTGGCCTCAGAGGCTTCCTCTGTTGAGTAGCTGACCCAGAGGCCTCCTCTGTTGAGTAGCTGACCCTAAAGACTTCTACGGTCGAGTAGCTGGCCTCACGAACCTCTACTGTACAGAATCTGGCTTCAAAGGCCTCTTGTTGAGTAGCCGACCCCAAATACCCCTATTGTTGAGAAGCTGGCCTCAAAAAGTCTCTTCTATGTAATAGCTGAGCCCAGAGACCTCTACGGTTGAGTAGCTGTCCTCGCAGACCTCTGCTGTAGTGTAGCTTGCCTGTTGAGTAGCTGTCCCAGAGGCCTCCTCTGTTGAGTAGCTGGCCTCAGAGGTCTCCTCTGTTGACTAGTCGACCCAGACACCTCTGTTGTTAAGTAGCTGACCTCAAAAGCCTCTTCTGTGGAATAACTGACCCCAGAGACCTCGACGGTTAAGTAGCTGGTCTCATAGACCTCTACTGTAGTGCAGCTTGGCTCAGAGACCTACTCTGTTAGGTAGTTGATCCTTAGAGGCCTCCTCTGTTGAGTAGCTGACCCCAGAGGCCTCCTGTCTTGAGTAGTTTACCCCAAAGGCTTCTATGGTAGCTTAGCTGGCCTCACGAACCTCTACTGCACAGAATCTGCCTTCAAAGGACTCCTCTGTTGAGGAGGCTTCACAGACCTCTACTGTAGTGTAGCTTGCCTCAGAAGCCCAAAGGCCTCCTCTGTTGTATAGATGACCCCAATGATCTCCTCTGTTGAGTAGTAGATCCCAGAGGGATTGAGTAGTTGACCCCAATAGCCTCTTCGGTTGCTTATCTGGCGTCAAAGACCTCTACTGTAGAGTAGCTGGCTTCAGAGACCTACTCTGTTGAGTAGCTGACTTCAGAGGCCTCCTCTGCTGAAAAGCTAGTCTCAGATGGCTCTGCTATTGAGGGGCTGCCTTCAAAAATTTCTTCTGCTGAATAGCTGGTCCCTGAGAACTCTTCTGTTTAAGCTGACCCAGAGACCTATACTGCTGAAAAGTTGGCTTCAGATAACTCTTCTGTTCAATAGTTGGCCCTGAGGTCTCTAATGCCAATAAGCTGACTCCAGAGACCTCTACTGTTGAGAAGCTCGTCTCAGAGGCCTCTACTTTTGACTACGTGGCTCCTAAGGCCTCTACAGCTGAGAAGCTGGCATCAGAGACCTCTACTGTGGAGTAATTGGCCTCCGAGGCTTCAACTCTTCAGTAGACGGCCTCAGTGGTCACCACTGTTGAATAGCTGACATCGAAAAGCTCCACTGGCAGATGCTTGTCTCAGAGCCCTCTACCGCTGGTAGTCTGGCCTCAGAGACATGTTTTGTCAATCCTAGCCTATAGGCCTTTACTGCTGATAAGATGACCTCAAAGAAGCGAAGCCCTAAGCCGGCTAATTTTAAATATCTAACTTAAGAGAAATCAACTGTTGACTATGTGGTCTTAGAGTTAGTTAAGTGGCCTCAGACCTTAGAGACCCCAAGTGTCGAACAGCTGGTTCCAGGGTGTTCTACTCTCAAATAACTGGCAATGGAAACCTACGCCCTAGTAGCTGGCTTCAGTGGTGACTCTCTGTGAGGCGAATAACTGAGAAGCTGGCCTAGAGTCTCTTGACCTTACAGACCTCCATTGTGTATTACCTATTTTGACTTCGGAGACCTACTTTCGGCTAGCTGGCTTCAGTGGTGACATGCTCTGAGACGACCATCTGACCTAGAATCTTTTATTCTTATAGACCTTCATTGGACATTAGCTGTTCCCAAAGACCTCCATTGGATTCTGCATGCACGATGCCCCCTAGAGGCCAAAACTGAAGTTGACCTTACTGCTGACTTCTCTAGAGTAACTGTTTTTGTGGTGATATTTATCAAGCGAAACGAAAGACTTAAGACACAAACGTCCAACCACATATGTTGTGCTACACCATGTGTGACATGCTGAGCAGCCAAGCAGTTAATTAGAAAACTGTTTATTGTCAACTATGAAGCGATTCGAAATAATTTTGATTTAAAGACAACGAAACCCGGCTAATATGCCATAATTATTATTAAATAATTTTCACTTAAATAAAACCTTAACCTTGACTTACAAACCCAATGTAAAGTAAATTATCAAAAAAAAAAAAAAAAAAATAAATAAATAAAAAAAAGAAAACAAGAGGATGGTAAACATGACTCGGCAAAGTTAGTTGTTGGATTTGTGAAGAAAGTTGTTGGGGTTTTTTTTTAATTTTTATGTTTCTTGTTGTTGTTGTTGTTGTATGAAAATTGTGGTAAGAAAGATTTTTATCGTCTTTTTATGCCACCATAATTATCAAATTAACCACCACAAAGCAAGTGGTGGAAATAAACGTTTTTAACTTGAAACGAAATTGAAAGCGTTAGGTTGATGATAATGAAAAGATGATTTTTATACCCTCCACCATACTATGGAGGGTATATTAACTTTGTCATTCCGTTTGTAACTCCTCGAAATACTCATGTCAGACCCAATCAAGTATATATATTCTTGATCAGCATAAAATTCTAAGTCGATTTAGCGATGTTCGTCCGTCTGTGGAAATCACTCTAGCTTCCGAACGAAATGAAGTAAGTTGATAAAAAATTTACCCAAATGTGTACTATGTCTGCAGGACTTTTGGTATTGAAAATGGGCTATGTAGGTCTACGTCTTCGTATAGCCCCCATACAACGGTACCCTCCGATATTCGGTATTTTGATGATTTTGCTGACACTATTTACCGAAATTCTTTAAAATTTGGTATTTGAAGTTCGTAATAGATACAACAGCCTAAGACAGAAAATGAGCCATGTAGGTCCAGGTCTTCGTATAGCCCCCATATAACGGTACCTCCCAATATTCGGTATTTTGATGATTTTAGCTTTACTATTCACCGGAATTATTTCAAATTTGGTATTTGAAGTTCGTAATGAATACTACAGCCTATGACAGAAAATTATCTATGCAGGTCCACGTCTTCGTATAGCCCCCATATAACGGTAACTACCAATATTCGATATTTTGATGATTTTAGCGACATTATTAACCGGAATTATTTCAAATTTGGTATTTGAAGTTCGTAATGGATACTACAGCCTATGACAGAAAATTGTCTGTACAGGTCCACGTCATCGTATAGCCCCCATATAACGGTACCTCCCGATATTCGGTGTTTTGATGATTTTAGCTTTACTATTCACCGGAATTATTTCAAATTTGGTATTTGAAGTTCGTAATGGATACTACAGCCTATGACAGAAAATTGTCTATGCAGGTCCAGGTCTTCGTATAGCCCCCATATAACGGTACCTCCCGATATTCGGTATTTTGATAATTTAAGCGACATTATTCACCGGAATTGTTTCAAATTTGGCATTTCAAGTTCGAAATGTATACTACAGCCTGTGACAGAAAATTGTCCATGCAGGTACAGGTCTTCGTATAGCCCCCATATAACGGTACCTCCCGATATTCGGTATTTGATGATTTTAGCGACTTTATTCACGGGAATTGTTTCAAATTTGGCATTTGAAGTTCGTAATGGATACTACAGCCTATGACAGAAAATTGTCTGTACAGGTCCACGTCATCGTATAGCCCCCATATAACGGTACCTCCCGATATTCGGTGTTTTGATGATTTTAGCATTACAATTCACCGGAATTATTTCAAATTTGGTATTTGAAGTTCGTAATGGATACTACAGCCTATGACAGAAAATTGTCTATGCAGGTCCAGGTCTTCGTATAGCCCCCATATAACGGTACCTCCCGATATTCGGTATTTTGATAATTTAAGCGACAATATTCACCGGAATTGTTTCAAATTTGGCATTTCAAGTTCGAAATGTATACTACAGCCTGTGACAGAAAATTGTCCATGCAGGTACAGGTCTTCGTATAGCCCCCATATAACGGTACCTCCCGATATTCGGTATTTTGATGATTTTAGCGACTTTATTCACGGGAATTGTTTCAAATTTGGCATTTGAAGTTCGTAATGGATACTACAGCCTATTACAGAAAATTGTCTGTACAGGTCCACGTCATCGTATAGCCCCCATATAACGGTACCTCCCGATATTCGGTGTTTTGATGATTTTAGCATTACTATTCACCGGAATTATTTCAAATTTGGTATTTGAAGTTCGTAATGGATACTACAGCCTATGACAGAAAATTGTCTATGCAGGTCCAGGTCTTCGTATAGCCCCCATATAACGGTACCTCCCGATATTCGGTATTTTGATAATTTTAGCGATATTATTAACCGGAATTGTTTCAAATTTGGTATTTGAAGTTCGTAATGGATACTTCAGCCTATGACAAAAAATTGTCGGTGCAGGTCCACGTCTTCATATAGCCCCGTATAACGGTACCTTCCGATATTCGGTATTTTGATGATTTTAGCTTCACTATTCACCGGAATTGTTTCAAATTTGGTATTTGAAGTTCGTAATGGATACTACAGCCTATGATAAAAATTATCTGTGCAGGTCTATGTCTTCGTATAGCCTCCCAATATTGGGTATTTTGATGATTTTAGCGATATTATTAACTGGAATTGTTTCATGTTTGGCATTTGAAGTTCGTAATGGATACTACAGCCTATGACAGAAAATTGTCTGTACAGGTCCACGTCTTCGTATAGCCCGCATATAAAGGTACCACCTGATATTCGGTATTTTAATGATTTTAGCGACATTATTAACCGGAATTATTTCAAATTTGGTATTTGAAGTTCGTAACGAATACTATAGTCTATGACAGAAAATTGTCTATGCTGGTCCAGGTCTTCGTATAGGCCCCATATAAAGGTACCTCCCAATATTCGGTATTTTGATGATTTTAGCGACATTACTCATCGGAATTGTTTCAAATTTGGTATTTGAAGTTCGTAATGAATACTACAGCCTATGACAGAAAATTATCTATGCAGGTCCACGTCTACGTATAGCCCCCATATAACGGTACCTCCCGATATTCGGTATTTTGATGATTTTAGCGACTTTATTCACGGGAATTGTTTCAAATTTGGCATTTGAAGTTCGAAATGTATACTACAGCCTATGACAGAAAATTGTCTATGCAGGTCCATGCTTTCACATAGCCCCCATATAAAGGTACCTCCGGATATTCGGTATTTTGATGATTTTAGCGACATTATTCACCGGAATTATTTCAAATTTGGTATTTGAAGGTCGTATTGGATACTAAAGCCCACCGAAATTGTTTGAGATGTCGTATTTGAAGTTCGTAATGGATGCTACAGCCTGTGACAGAAAATTGTCTATGCTGGTCCAGAACTTCGTACAGCTCCGATATAAGGGTACCTCCCTATATACGATATTTTGATGATTTTAGCTACATTATTCACCGTTTATTATAAGTTTCGACTCTGAATATGGTAATGGCTTATGACAAACAATGCTTATGTAGATCCACGTCGTATAGACCCCAATATAACGACTATATTCGGTATTTTTAAGATTTAAACAGAATTTTGTAAGAATTTTATTTTTTGGAAATTTCCAAATTCGTTCCAAATGGTGGAGGGTATTCAAAGTTCGGCTCGGCCTAACATACTGCTTTTTAACTTGTTTAGATTTAAGACAATTGTTTTTACTTTTATTTGGTTTTGTTTTGGAATGATGAAGGATGGGTGGGGTATGCCCCTTAAATAAGCGTTAATTTGAAAATAATGTGCCAAATTTCGACTTTGCCTAATGTGTTTAAGCAAATACAAGCTTGACTTATGAAATAGAACGGAATTGTATGAAACACCACAACAATTGGAAAATTACTTTAATTGTAGCAAAACACAAAGAGCACCCACCTAGAAATTCAACTACCTCGGCTAAAATTGTACAACAACACAAATTGCATCATTGACAAATGTTGTGGAGTTTTTTTTTTAATTTTCGAAGTAGTTCTGTGTTTTTTTTCGAACTGCGCATTTGGCTTTAAGGGATTTATGCTCTGTTTAAGAAATTATTTTGCCAGTATGACTTTTGGTTTCAATTTGTGGCTCCGCTGGCTCTGCCATTGTTCTATGTAGAATTGAAAGATCTAAATTGGAATTTTTTTTTTTACTGGCGGATGCACTTTGTAGTGCCCAAGACATCAGCATAGAATTTATTCTATCTTTGGATATTTTTTTTTGGCAATTATTTTGTTGATCTTCAATTGCTGTATTCCGTTCTTCTTTGTTTGGCCATTGTTTCGTGGCGGCCAAAGTATTTGATTGTTTGAACTATTTAATCAGTCATGTGTAAGATTTTTGTCAAGGTTATAGTTGAAGTTGTTGGCGGTGGTAAAATGGATTTGACTTTTTTTGTTTTTGGCTAGATATTTAGCTTTGATGTGCAGTCGTATTGTTTGGATAATGGGGGCGGTTCAATAATGGTTTGACCAACTGTATGGCTAACGATAAGTTAACATTTTATGATTTTGAATATAATTTTATTATTTGGTGTTTTGAAATAAATTTTAACGCAATTAGCATGTAGGTTGCAATAATTGCAATTACTTTTTTTTATAAAGGACCCACAAACGTGGCTCTTTTGGGTATTTCTTTTTTAATACACCACCAAACTTTAATTTTTATAACCTCCACTATAGTATGGAGGGTATATTAAGTTTGTCATTCCGTTTGTAACGCTTTGAAATATACATTTTAGACCCCACGAAGAATTTACATTCTTGATCAGCATAAAATTCTATGTCGATTTAGCAATGTCTTTCCGTCTGTGGAAATCACTCTAGCTTCCGAACGGAATGAAGTAGATTGATAAAATTTTACTCGAATGTGTACTATGTCTGCAGGACTTTCGCGTTGAAAATGGGCCATGTAGGTCCACGTCTTCGTATAGACCCTATAAAACGGTATCTCCCGATATGCGGTATTTTGATGATTTTAGCGACTTTATTTACCCGAATTGTTTCACAATTGGTATTTAAAGTTCGTAATAGATACTACGGCTCACGACAGAAAATGGGCCATGTAGGTACACGTCTTCGTATAGCCCCCATATAACGGTACCTCCCGATATTGGGTATTTTGATGATTTTAGCGACTTCATTTACCGGAATTGTTTCAAATTTGGTATTTGATGTTCGTAATGGATACTATAGCCTAAGACGGAAAATTGTCTGTGCCGGTCCACGTCTTCATATAGCCCTCATATAACAGGTACCTCCCGATATTCGTTATTTTGATGATTTTAGCTACATTATAAACAGATTTTTTTCAAGTTTCGCATTTGAATATTGTAATAGCTTCTGAAAAAAGTTGCATATGCCCACGTCTTCGTATAGACCCTAATATACGGCTACATTCGGTATTTTTAAGATTTTAACAGAATTTTTAACGGATTTTATTTTTTTGAAAATTGCCAAATATTTACCAAATGGTGGAGGGTACTCAAAGTTCGGTGGTTTTAAAAACATAGTTTACCCTTGATTTTTATACTCTACAATACTAGGTGTTGGGCGTATTATAAGTTTGATTGGGCCAAAAATTATGTAACACCACGAAATATTGGTTTCCCACATAGGAAAGTATGTATGGATCTTCCTCTATCGCCGAGCTGAGTCGATCTAGCTATGTATGTCCGTCCGTCCGTCTGTCCATGTTAATTTGTAATCACTCTACAGGTCGCAATTATGGTCCGATCTTCACGAAATTTAGAATGGAGGTGGGGCTAGCGCCGGAATAGAAGCCTATGGAGATTATCGCATAATATTTAGGGGTTGAAATGGACCAAACACAGAAAAATTTCCTGATTTTGCAGTTGCTTTATAGGTCGCAATTATAGAACAATCGACGCAGAAGTTGGCATGGGGCTAGAGCTTAGGGCTGGGCAGAAGTCTTCCGATTTTGATGGTCATCGGGTAATATTTATTGGGTGAAATAGACCGTTACTTTTGTGTAAAAAATACTAAAATTTGCATCAAACCTCCAATATTTTTAATCCTACCGATATCACAAATACATGAAAATGTCAGTTCTGACCATTGCATTGATGCTCATATCCAAGATATCGCATATATAGCAAAATATCTCACATATCAAAGAAGAGGATGTTTGTTAGACTGCTCATAAGTTAAGTACTGCTGGACAGATTTCCACAATTCTTATCAATTCGGAATGATCTCTTGCCAGAAAAGGATAATATCTAAGAAAATCGCGTAAAAATAGGGCAATAAAAAGGTGAATATCTTCGTCGAATTTTTTCAATTTTTTGGAAATGTAAATTTAAGGGGCATCTGGGCAGGACTCTGTGTCATTATTTAAAAATCAAAATCTTCCAAAATGAAATTGGACATAAGCACAACATATTTGGACAAAATATTGTAGTGTTGTAGGGTATCAAATGGTCAGCCCCGCACGACTATAGCATTTGCTTACTTGTTTTAATTAAATATTTCTCAAGCATCTATTAAAAATTAATATTAATTATTAAATATTATTTTCTTAGAAAATTTGGAAGAAAGTATTTAATAAATTAAAACGTATCAGTCGGTTTTGCCGACAGATATAAACCCTCAGCCAATATTCGATTATTTAAATATATTTTGACTTCTGTTATTTTTGACTCTGTATTGAGTAGGTTCCGCAGGAAAGAGGAAATATTGTCCATTTCGTATCGGACTTAAACGAATTATGGTCTTCAAACGGCCAATGAAGCCACGACACACACGCTGTCCGAACGGTACTCTGCGCTTTTTTGGTCCATTCCCGGCGAAGCGCTTGCTTGAGGTGATAGACACTTTGATATTTTTTAGTGCCAACCTTGCTTCCCAAAATACTCTAGACACAATAGTCCAACGGACTGGTATCCGGAGATTTTGATGGCCTCATTGTGCGCTGGAAATGAAGCGAGGAACCTCATCTTGTAGCCATTCTTGGGTGGTGCGTGCTGAGTGCAATGGTGCTGAGTCCTGTTGGAATATCCAAGGTCTGCGGTCAAAATGTTTGCGTGCCGAAGGCTTTAATATACCCTCAAGAATATTTTCGTGATAATATTTTGCATTTATTCTGATGCCACGGTAGATTAATGCTAGCGGAGAGTGGCCATCAGCTGTTATATCGGCCCACTCCATCACCATGGCCGACGCTTGAGTTCTGGTGGCCAGCCGAAAGTGCACATTTTCAGCTGTCCACTTTGGGAAGAAGACACGATCATTTTTTTGGTTTACAAACTGCTGGACAACGAATGTTTTCTCATCGGAGATCGGAGAAAACCAAATTCGGCAGTTCACCACTTTCGGCCAGGCGAAGCAACTCTTTAGCTCTTGTCGGTCTATTTTCTTTTGTTGCGGTGTAAGTTCTTGCACTTTTTGGAATTTCAATGGCTTTATCTCGAGCTCGTTTTTCAATATTTGACGAATGCAATATTGCGATATGTTCAGCTCACGAGCCATTTTTCGGCCACTGCGACGTGGGTTTCGATCAAGTCGCTTCTTTACTTTTCGAACCATTTCTGCTGATGTTGTTGTTTTCTTCCGTCGACTTCCTTGACGTCGGGCTACGCCACCAGTATCACGGTAACGAGCGATGGTACGAGACACAAACTATTTATTCACATTAAAATGCTGGAGTGCTCTAACGATAGCCACTTGTGGTTTTCCAGCCAAATATAAAGATATCACACTATCACGCTTGCATTCCATCGCGAATAACTTTTTTTCTGGAAATTTTTCACCAAAATGCTTTTGTGTGCTTGTAAACAATAAAATGAGCTGTCACTGGAATAATTTTAAAAGCTTTCGGACGAGTGGCTTAGAAATGACAGCAGTTTGAAGTTGCTTGCCGTTTTTTCATCTCACCCTGTAGATCTATGATGCTTCCATTTTTGAAAATATAAAATTATCCCCGATATTTTTTAAATGTGTCTTTATTTATAAAACAAGTAAGCAAAGGCTACAGTCGAGCGGGGCCGACCGTTGAATACCCTACAACACTATAATAAACGATACAGTTTATATAGGCGAGATACTCGAAATAATTCCACAAGATATTGTGGCAAATAATAAAAGAAAACCATCAGGTTTCGTTCTCTAATTTTCGAATAATAGCAGCTTAAACTAATTTGCTCATTTCCAATTTATTGGTAGATGTTGCACGTAAATGGTCTTCCTAGATCTGGAACCAATATTTCCCAAAGACCTATAATCTCTCAGAAGTGGCAAAAGATTAACATTTATTATTGGTTTTTGACTGAAACGCATCTATATGAGATACAGACATTTGACTATATTCTTCAACGAAATAGTCAGAAGTGCGTCTTTCCTGTATTTGTGAATTCTCCAAAAAGTCACTGGAATGGACATTTTCGTATTTTGTCTACAAAAGTTGGCAAACTCCTTTACACATTGAATATTTTTGGATGGCCATCCAAAACTGCTTGGCTTTTAAAATGTCCGGTAACCACCATTCAAATGTGCGTGAGGATCGGGCGATAATTACGACCTGCTGACAATTTTGCAGCTTTTTGGTCCATTTCAGCCCCTAAATATATGGCGACCATCTCCAAAAAGAGTAGGCTTCTATTCTGACCCTCATCTTATCCCCATGCCAAATTTCGTTAGGATCGGGCCATAAATGCGATCTGTATATGATATCCTGATATCCTAACTACTTAGTTTTGTTAGCTGTAGAAATATTACCAAATGTTTAATTCAAAATGAAAATATGCCAAAAATATGACAAAATTGAAAAAATATGAGAAATTTTTAGAAAATCAATATTTTCATCTTTAGAGAGATATTTTTATGCGATTTTTTTTAGACGTTTTTTCTTTCCTGCCAAGAGGCCATTCTGAATTAATGAGAACTGTTGAAATCAGTTCAGCCGTTCTCGACATATATGAGATCTTCCAAGCATATCTTCTTTGATAGACATATATATCGTACATATTTTGCTATATATCCGATTTGTTGGATGTTAATATCAATGTAAAGTTCAGAAGTAACCTTGTCATGACTTTGTGACATCGCCGGAATTTAAAATATTCGCGGTTTAATGAAAAATTTTGAATTTTTTCAACACAAAAGATATGGTTTATTTTACCCGCTAAATATTATCCGATGACCATCAAAATTGGTAGGCTTCTTCCCCGCCCTAAACTCTAGCTACATGCGAAATTCCGCGTCGATTGGTCTATAATTGCGACCTGTATAGTTACTGCAAAATCCGACATTTTTTCAGTATTTGGTCCATTTCAACCCCTAAATATTATGCGATCATCTTCAAAAGAAATAGGGTTCTATTCTGACCTTAACCCCACCTCCATTCTAATTTTCGTGAAGATCGGGCCATAATTGCGACCTGTAGAGTGATTACAAATTAACATGGACAGACGGACAGACGGACGGACGGACATACATAGCTAGATCGACTCAGATCGGCGAGCTAGGAAGATCCATATATACTTTCCTATATGGGAAACCAATATTTCGAGGTGTTACATAAATTCTGGCCCAATCAAACTTATAATACCCCCAACACATAGTGTTGTAGGGTATAAAGAGAGGTCTTTTTAGAAGACCTCTCAGAAACTTAAAACCCCTAAATATGAATTCCTCATCTTCCATTTGAAACAAAAGACTTAAGACACAAGCACTTGAACCCATATTTCCCACATGAAGTCAGCACGTGTTAATTGCAATCTGAAAACTAGTTCCATTAAGTAAAATTCCATAACAATATCTAAATTCGCAAGCAAAAAATAATAATAATTTCATTGAGTGCCATCCACAATAAATTGCTCGATTTAATAATAATTTTAATAATAAATTATAATTTTTTTCCCTCGGCTGCATGCTAAGCAATTACAATGCGGATTTCTATTCTGTGGAATTATAACAACATTAGTGGATCACAAAGTGAAGTTATGGTCTTGTTGTTGTTGCTTGTTTGTTGTTGTTGTACAAATTTACCATAAACGAAGGTCATAAGCAATTAGTTTAGTACATTATGTTTTAAAGCCGAATGGCTTAAAGCGGGGAATAATTTCCTTGCTCTACAGCTCATCGTTTTAGATTCTTTGTTTGGTTGATGGGGTGGAGAGGGAGGGGAGTAAGATTTGTATTTTTATGTTAAATTCTGCTGGTAGCTAGTTGTATTTTTGTTGCTGTTTGTTTTTGTGTGTTTTTGGCTTTATGCCATTATTTGATTTTCAAACGAAACTATTTAATGCCACTAGTGGCTGCATCGGACAAAGAAACAAAATTAACACTTTGTTTTAAAAGCGTGTGTAGAAATTGGAGTAAAACGTGTTTCCATTAATAATTTGTTTATTTTTTTTTTGCTGTCAGAGGAGCAGAGGGGTAGGGGGGAGGGGAGATGAGGTCGGACTACGAACTTAGTAGCAGTCTCAGTGGCATTTGTTGTTGTTTTTTTTTTTTCTTTTTTATTGTAGAATATTTAATTTATTTAAACACTATGTTTTTTTTTTTCTTGGCTGACTGCTAATTTATGTTCCAAATTTATATTTATAGCAGCTTTTATAGCTGCCAGCTATTGCTTCTATTCGCTTTTTTTTCAAGCTTTGGCTGCAGCCAGCACATTTAGCTGTGTGTTTTCTTGTGTTGTTATTTAGTTTCGTTTTGGCCTTTTAATTGTCGAGCATTTAAAGTGGATCAAGTTTAAAGTTTTGAATGTGTTAAATTTGTACGCAATAAATTTATTAATAATGAGTTTATAATCTCTGCCACATCATCTGAGATTTTAATGGCGAAAAGCAAATTCGTTTTAATTTTTTTTCTTATTTTTTTTTTATTTTTTTGGTCTTGTCTGGACATTGTCTTTGTTTGCCAAGCAAACCATAATTAATTATGAATTTTTTTATAAGTGCACTGCAATGCGTTTAAGATTATGTTGGTGATTTATGGCCATCATCACTTAAATGCGGAAATGCTGATTTGAAAAATAAATATAAAACTATTTTTGTTTTGAAGAAAAAAATCTGTTCCCAAATCCGAAAATAACAATAAAGAAAGTAAATGTTTAAGAAGTCATCTTAAAAATTTTTTTTAAGAAACCATGTGAAATATTTATGGCAAACGGTCAGCAGTCTATAGAAGACAATTTTTTATTTTTTTTTATTATTTAGTTATTAGCAAAAAATATATATTTTTTTTGACTCTTAAACATTTTTTAGCCAACTTATAGATCTTCCTATAGATTTTTGTAACGTTCACTCATAGACCCTAGGTCCTAAAAAAATTGCAAAAAAAAAATATTTTTTTAAGATTTTTTTTTTTTGACTCTTTAACATTTTTTTTGGACAGCTTATAGTACTTCTTATACATTTTTTGATGCTCACTCATAGACCCTGGGTCCTGAAAAAAATTCTATGGCCCGCTGAGGACTGGAAAAATAAATTTGTTAATAAATAAATTTTTGACCTATAGGGCCTTCAAAATTTATTTATTTTTCATAACGTTGTTGCAAAATGGTCTGGCTTTATCCCTTTATTGTTGTTTTTATAAAAACAACGTTTGTTTATTAGTAGAGAACGATGGTAATGTTTACCAGGGGGTAAGGCAGGGAATACCTAGGTTTCGGAAAGAGCCACCAATCCTCATCAGTTCCCTTGTTTTTGTCTGGGATATTCTCCCCAGAAGTTATTTTAAAAATAACTTCTATGACAAAAAACATTTTTTTATCCAAGTGACGAGATCGTAAGCTCAATAGAAGAGGAACCAAAGAATTAAATAAAACTAAAATTCTCTTGGAAAGTCTTCTAAATCTTACAACCGCACTTATAAACATTTACATCTCTCTCCACTTGTTATGCTTTCGTTCAGCCTGAACAAAGTAGCATAACCATGTAAGTTGGTTTTGTCTGTAACAAGTGGAGAAAGATGTAAATGTTTATAAGTGCGGTTGTAAGATTTCGAAGATTTCCAAAAGAATTTTAGTTTTATTTAATTCTTTGGTTCCTCTTCTATTGAGCTTACGATCTCGTCACTTGGGTAAAAAAATGTTTTTTGTCATAGAAGTTATTTTTAAAATAACTTCTGGGGAGAATATCCCAGACAAAAACAAGGGAACTGATGAGGATTGGTGGCTCTATCCGAAACCTAGGTATTCCCTGCCTTACCCCCTGGTAAACATTACCATCGTTCTCCACTAATAAACAAACGATGTTTTTATAAAAACAACAATAAAGGGATAAAGCCAGACCATTTTGCAACAACAAAATACTACGGTATCCCGAACAAACAAGCCACACTGTTCTATTTTTCATAACCTTAAAAAATGTTAGGCACACATTTTAAGGGCCTAAGGAATCAAAATAAAATTTTTTGAACATGGTATAGGATTTCCCTTCCCAGGCTTCTGAAGAATTTGATAATTCTTTATAGACCCTTGGGGCCTATAAAATTTAAAAAAATTTTTATGGGCCACAGAGAAGCAAAACAATAAATTAAATAACATTATCATAATTGAGACAAATTTCGTTTCAAATTCAAAAATTCTGAAAAAAATTGTAGAGGAAAAATATTAAAGGCCCCAAGGAATCAGTATAATTCTGTGAATATGGAATAGGCCTTATTCCTGGCTTCTGAGGACTCTTATCTTCTTTAATACACCATTTGGGCCTGCAAAATTTAAGAAAATCATTCTTTGGCCACGAAAAAGACCAGAGGCCTTAAAATTTTATATAGAAAAATATTTATTGGCCTATGTGGGTCCCAAAAATTTATTTTATTTTTTGTTTAAATTTATAAAACAAATTGTCAAAGGCCCCATGTGGTTAATACAATTTAATCAAAATTTTATAAATTTTTTTCCTAGGCCTTTGAGGACTAGAAATGTAAATTTGATTATATTTTCACAGCCTCCTCAGGCTTAAACAATCATATAGAAAAAATATTTACAGTCCTATGTGGGCATTAATTTTAATGAACAAATTGTCAACAGCCACAAAAGGTTAATCAAATGTTATGAAAATCTCATCGGAGGACTTTTATCTTTTTTTTATAGAATTTTTGAAAAGGTTTCAGGTCCTCTGAGGACTAAACAAATAAATATGATAATGATATTGTAAAATTATATAGAAAAAATTTGTATAGGCCTATGCAGTCCTCAAAATTTATAATTTTTTTTCTTTTCAATTTTATGGAAAAAATTGTCAAAGTCCTTAAGGATCCAATACATATTTGTGCAAATATTGTGGAAAATCTAATATGATAATATTTTTCATAGCTTCCTGAGATTTAAAAAATTACATTTAAAACAATTTAAAGGTCTATGTGGGCTCCAATTTTATTTTTTTTTTATTTTCTAAAATAAATTGTCGAAGGACAAAATAAAATTTCATGAAAATGTCATAGAAATTAGATCCTAGCCCTTAAAAGACTTTCAATTTTTGTAGATTTTTTTTGTAAGCCCATGAGGTGTGTCAATTTTTAGTTTAGAAATATTTTAGTGGATCAGTCCTACAAAATTTTTATAGAATTTTTTTCCTTACGTCTCTAAACCCAAAAAAAAATATAAGAAAAAAAAAACATCTAGGCATGTGAATTTTATCTGTTTTTATGCAACTTTGTAGGAATGCCTCTAGAATCTGAAGCTTACAACGTTTCGTAGGAAATAGAAGCTTTCAAATTTTTCGACAGGATGTAACTATATATATGGAAATTCAATAAAATTTTATTGCAAATTTTCGTAGAACCACTTAAGACTAAAATTATATTTGCGGGTCTCTCTGGTATTTAGTTTTTCATCGGAATATGTTTATAAGACTCTGATGTCTTTTAAATTTTATAGAAGCATCGCTCATAATCCCACAGGACCTAAGCCATTTTATGGAAACCTATTGAAAAGTCCACAGTGGTCCATAAAATTTTATGGAAGCGAATTTTTGAAGGCCCCTCATCCTTAAAAAAATCATTCAATTTTTTCTTAAGGCTCTGGGACCTACAAAATTTTATTGAAAAAAAAGAAAAAAAAACGGTCGATGGAGTCTTTCATATGGGTCTTTATGTTCCGAGGATCTAACACATTTTATGAAATGTTTTTTCGTAAACCTGTTAAGGCTTATAATTTTTTTAAACAATTTAAGTAAGGCTCTGAGTCCCACCAAAATTTTCAGAAACTTCTTATGGGCCTATGAGCCATACAAAATGTTGTAAAATGTTTCCATTTTCAGAAACTTTTTATGGGCTCTGAACCTTACAAAATTGTACAGAATTTTTCCATGGGCTTTTGGAGTCTTTTATGACTTGATTCTTAATTTTAAAGAAGTCGTATGCCCAACTATTGATGTATTTTAGAACTCTGGGAATCTAATGTCATTTTTTCCCGCAATTATTCAGGAGTTTTCAATTTTTTTTTTTAATTTTTTCAGAAATTTTCCTCGGGATTCAGAAAATATTCAAAGGATTTCAATTTTTTTTAAATTTTTTTCAGTAATTTTCCAATACCTCAGAGATTTAATTTTTTTTTCAACATACGGGTTTCAAAGGCCTCTTACTGCTCTGGCCTTTTTTGGCTGTTTTATATGAAATATTTACATAGGGCCCTGGACATGTAAAATTATATATACTTTTTTAACTCTAATGAAATCGTTGTTTTCTAAAAGGCATTTTGGAAATGTAATTGAAGATTGAGAATCTTTTCAAAAAAAAAAAAAAAAAAAAAAAAAAAAAATCCAGAATTGTTAGAGATCGTATATTTTGTATTAAATATTTAACAGAAGTCTCATTTTTTTTAACTGAAGAAGAGAAACGCTATTTTCCTACATTGAAATCAATCATCGAATTTCTAAAATATTCATAAGAAATATTTGATATTTATTTAGCTAATTGAGCGAAACCTTGCAATTCAATAAAAAAAAAAAACAAAAAAAAAAACTTGAGATGAGAAAACAGGAAAACCAATTTAAATTAGTTTCTATTAAATTCTACCAGGCACACACACACATACAGACATATCATGATCAATATCAGGAAGATCTCTGATCTCTGTCTCATCTTAACATTAGATAAATGACTAATACAACAATTTATGGAAATTTGTTGGCGTTTACTTTTCAAATGTTTTACGTTTGGGGAGGGGGATGTCTGTGTCAGAGAAGCACTAGCCACAGCTGAGTTGAAAAAAAAAACAAAAAATCAGCACAAATTCGAAATGAAGTGCAATATTTTGCTCAAGGTTGTAATTTGCAAATTAGCGATGCTCACTTGTAAACATTATAATTTCATATAGACAACCCCTGCTCCCCCTTGCCCACCAATCCTTCAAATCATCCATGCCTCCACACAATGGATGGCTCTAGAAATACATTTGCGGTTGGCGGCGCAGCCGTTAAATATCGGTATTATCTCCAACTAAATATTTCAATTCGTCGGATAATGTGGTGTGGTTATATATGTGTGTATGTGTGTGAGTGTGTATGGAGATGCGGCTGTTATATTCGTAGATGTGTTATGATAATTATTTCAATAACTTCAAGGAAGTCATGTTTTCAGTTATTCTCTATCACTAATTTCCATTTGCCAATTGCCTTGAAACCGCATTCATCTTCCAGACCAGCTCCACAATGTTGACTCTTCTAAGCGATTTTCTATAATTGCTTGCCGCATTAACGCAACGTTTAGTCGGCTGTGTCTATTTTCTATTTAAAATTATAACATCAATGAGAAAATTACACAGAAATGTCGCCATGGAATCGACTGTCCGACATGAGGGCTTTACTTCGTAGTAGATCAGCGTTGTTTTTTTTATTAATGATTCTTGGAAGATGGTTCAATGCAAATCGTATTTTATTCGCAATTGTTACGGCAGAGAGGTTGCTATTTGTTGCTCGTTGTTTATTTTATTTGAATAACCTTGCGATGGATGACCGTAGAAGAAGAAGAAGAAGAGGAGATACTATTGGTACAGTGGGAAAATATTTTAAAAATATTTTTAGAAGGTTAAAAATGGGCGTGGAATTTTATAAAAATATTTTTAAGAGGTTATAAATGGGTGTGGATTTTTTAAAAATATTTTTAGAAGGTTATAAATGGGCTTGGATTTTTTAAAAATATTTTTAGGAGGCTTGGATTTCTTAAAAAAATATTTTTAGGAGGCTTGGATTTTTTAAAAATATTTTTGGAATGGGCGTGGAATTTTTTAAACATTTTTTTAGGAGGTTAAAAATGGGCGTGGAATTTTTTATACATTTTTTTAGGAGGCGTGGACTTTTTAAAAATATTTTTAGAAGGTTAATAATGGGCGTGGAATTTTGTAAAAATATTTTTAAGAGGTTATTAATGGGCGTGGATTTTTCAAAAACATTTTTAGTAGGTTATTAGTGGGCGTTGATGTTTTAAAAAAATTTTTGGGATGTTACTCATAGGCGTTGATTTTTTAAATTAGTTTTAGTAGGTTTTTCATAGGCGTAGATTTTTAAAAAAATATTTTTGGGGGTCATAAATGGCGGTGGATTTCTTAAAAATATTTTTAGGGGGTTACAAATGGAGGTGGATTTGTGAAACATATTTTTGGGAGGTTATTCATAAGCGTGGATTTTTAAAAAAAATATTTTTGGGAGGTTATTCAAAGGCGTGGATTTTTTAAAAAAAATATTTTTGGGAGGTTATTCATAGGCGTGGATTTTTTTAAAAAATACTTTTGGGAGGTTATTCATAGGCGTGGATTTTTAAAAAATACTTTTGGGAGGTTATTCATAGGCGTGCATTTTTTAAAAAATATTTTTGGGAGGTTATTCATCGGCGTGGATTTTTTTTTAAAATATTTTTGGGAGGTTATTCATCGGCGTGGATTTTTTTTTTAATATTTTTAGAGAACTATTAATGGGCGTGGATTTTTTTAAAAATATTTTTGGGAGGTTATTCGTCGGTGTGGATTTTTTTAAAAATATTTTTGGGAGGTTATTTGTCGTCGTGGATTTTTTTAAAAATATTTTTTCGGGTACTATTGATAGGCGTGGATTTTTTAAAAATATTTTTTTGGAGGACCAATAATAGGCGTAGATTTTTTAAAAATATTTTTAGAGGACTATTAATGAGCGTGGATTTTTTTAAAAATATTTTTTGGAGAACCAATAACAGGCGTAGGTTTTTTAGTGGATTTTTTTTAAATATTTTTAGAGGACTATTAATGAGCGTGGATTTATTAAAAATATTTTTTGGAGAACCAATAATAGGCGTGGATTTTTTTTAAATATTTTTTGGAGAACCAATAATAGGCGTGGATTTTTTTTTTAAATATTTTTTGGAGAACCAATAATAGGCGTGGATTTTTTTTAAATATTTTTAGAGGACTATTAATTAGCGTGGATTTCTTAAAAAATATAGTTTAGAGGACTATTAATGTACCTGGATTTTTTAAAAATATTTTTTCGGGGCCTATTAATAGGCGTGGGTTTTTAAAAATATTTTTAGAGGACTATTAATGGACCTGGATTTTATGAAATAATTTTTTTTTAGAGGACTATTAATGAGCGTGGATTTTTTTAAAAATATTTTTGGAGGACCAATAATAGGCGTAGATTTTTTAAAAATATTTTTAGAGGACTATTAATGAGCGTGGATTTTTTTAAAAATATTTTTGGAGGACCAATAATAGGCGTAGATTTTTTAAAAATATTTTTAGAGGACTATTAATGAGCGTGGATTTTTTTTTAAATATTTTAGAGGACTATTAATGAGCGTGGATTTTTTTAAATATTTTTAGAGGACTATTAATGGACCTGGATTTTGTAAAAATATTTTTAGGGGGACTATTAATGAACCTGGATTTTTTAAAAATATTTTCTTGAGATTTTAAAAATTTGAAAATCCTTTAAACTGTTTTCTAGCCACTGTCCAGTCAGCTATAATTCCTCTGGCTTCAAAAGAAAATCGTTTGCTAGTCATTGTTCTAACTTCATTCTACATTATGTTGTGGTTGTTGCTTTTGCTGTTACACTTCTTAGTGATGATCTTTATTGTTTTTGTTCATTTTTGTTGTTGTTCTTATTTACAAAGCACTGTTTGTTGTGCAATTTGTGTTATGCAAATGTTGTTTTGTTAGTTGGTTGTTCGTTCGTTTCATTTCATTTCAGTTCGCTCGCTGTGGTTAAACAATTTCTAAGCTGACGTCTTCACAGCCTTAAGTGTCCAGCACAGCATTGTTTCAACAGCTCTGTGTTAAAGTTTCAATTTGTTGTTGTTGTTGCGGTTCATTTTGGCTTTAGGCCACACGTATTGTTAGCATTTGTTACAATTGTTTTGTATTTATCTATGATGATATTAAGTTTTTGTTGTTTTGGTTCTGTTGCCATGTTGTTGTTGTTGTTTGTGTAACAGTGTGTGGCCATAGTCGCGCTTTGGCCACAGATTGACACGCGTGCCACAAGTGCGTGATGGGATTTTAGATATTGCTTTAGTTTTTTTTTTTCTTTATTATTAGTGTTTTAGATGTGGTTTTTATGGTTTTGTTATACTTTTTTTCAAATAACAATAATTTCGAACACGAGGGCCACATATAAAACACAAACTCAAAGAGGTCTTTTGGGAAGGAAAATAGAAAAAAAAACACAATTTACGACACATAACTAGACCATAAATGTAGAGCATTATTAGGGGGAATGGCATGGAATGTGTGAGTGGTTAGGATTTTTGATGAGCTCAAATGGGAATGACTCACAGGTTGGGAATATGTGGAGAATGAGTCAGTCAAATGAAAACAAAAGACTTAAGACACAAACTTCAGAGCAATAGTTGGAGTGACTGAAGTTTGTGTCCTAAGTCTTTCGTTTTAGGAGTAGTAGGTGGAATAATAAGGACATATTTAAAGGCTTTTTGAGGCTATTAAAGGTGGATTTAAAAGCGGGATATTTTTGGAAGGAATTTCAGTGTCTTTTAATCATGAATTGAAAGGGATTTTCGTAGCCAAGATATATTATAAATTTTTAAATATTTTAATTTTTTAAAGGCTTAGATTTTAAAAAAATATTTTTTTGGGGATTATTTATAGGCGAGGATTTTTTAAAAATATTTTTTGCCTATTATTTATAGGCGTGGATTTATTAAAAATATTTTTTGCGGATTATTTACAGGCGTGGATTTTTTAAAAATATTTTTTTAGGATTATTTATAGGCGTGGATTTTTTAAAAATATTTTTTTAAGGATTAATTATAGGCGTGGATTTTTTAAAAATATTTTTTTAAGGATTAATTATAGGCGTGGATTTTTTAAAAATATTTTTTTCGGGATAATTTATAGGCATGGATTTTTTAAAAATATTTTTTTGCGGATTATTTATAGGCGTGGATTTTTTAAAAATATTTTTTGCGGATTATTTATAGGCGTGGATTTTTTAAATATATTTTTTTTTGCGGATTATTTATTTCGGGATTATAGGCGTGGATTTTTTAAATATATTTTTTTTTGCGGATTATTTATTTCGGGATTATAGGCGTGGATTTTTTAAAAATATTTTTTTTTCGGGATAATTTATAGGCATGGATTTCTTAAAAATATTTTTTTGGGGATTATTTATAGGCGTGGATTTTTTAAAAATATTTTTTTTGGGAATTATTTATAGGCGTGGATTTTTTAAAAATATTTTTTGGGGATTATTTAAAGGCGTGGATTGTTTAAAAATATTTTTTGGGGATTATTTAAAGGCGTGGATTGTTTAAACATATTTTTTTGGGGATTATTTATAGGCGTGGATTTTTTAAAAATATTTTTTTTGGGAATTATTTATAGGCGTGGATTTTTTAAAAATATTTTTTTGGGGAGTTATTTATAGATTTTTTAAAAATATTTTCTTGGGGATTATTTATAGGCGTGGATTTTTTTAAAATTTTTTTTGGGGATTATTTGTACTCGAAGATTTTTTTAAAAATATTTTTTTGGGGATTGTTTATAGGCGTGGATTTTTTAAAAATATTTTTTTGGGATTATTTATGAGCGTGGGTTTTTTAAAAATATTTTTTGGGGATTATTTATAGGCGTGGATTTTTTAAAAATAATTTTTTGGGATTATTTATAGGCGTGGATTTTTTAAAAATATATTTTGCGGATTATTTATAGGCGTGGATTTTTTAAAAATATTTTTTGGGGATTATTTATAGGCGTGGCTTTTTTAAAAATATTTTTTTGGGGATTATTTATAGGCGTGTATATTTTTTAAAATATTTTTTGGGGATTATTTATAGGCGTGAATTTTTTAAAAATATTTTTGGGGGATTATTTATAGGCGTGAATTTTTTAAAAATATTTTTTTCGGGATAGTTTATAGGCATGGATTTTTTAAAAATATTTTTTTCGGGATAGTTTATAGGCGTGGATTTTTTAAAAATATTTTTTTGGGTATTATTTTTAGGCGTGGATTTTTTAAAAATATTTTTTGGGGGTTATTTATAGGCGTGGCTTTTTTAAAAATATTTTTTCGGGATTATTTATAGGCGTGGATTTTTTAAAAATATTTTTTTCGGGATTATTTATAGGCGTGGATTTTTTAAAAATATTTTTTTCGGGAATATTTATAAGCGTGGATTTTTTTTAAATATTTTTTCGGGATTATTTATAGGCGTGGATTTTTTAAAAATATTTTTTTCGGGATTATTTATAGGCGTGGATTTTGTAAAAATATTTTTTTCGGGATTATTTATAGGCGTGGATTTTGTAAAAATATTTTTTTCGGGATTATTTATAGGCGTGGATTTTTAAAATATTTTTTTCGGGACTATTTATAGGCGTGGATTTTTAAAATATTTTTTTCGGGATTATTTATAGGCGTGGATTTTTAAAATATTTTTTGGGAATTATTTATAGGCGTGGGGATTATTTATAGGCGTGGATTTTTTAAAAATATTTTTTGCGAATTATTTATAGGCGTGGATTTTTTAAAAATATTTTTTGGGGATTATTCATAGGCGTGGATTTTTTAAAAATATTTTTTGGGGATTATTCATAGGCGTGGATTTTTTAAAAATATTTTTTGGGGATTATTCATAGGCGTGGATTTTTTAAAAATATTTTTAGGAATTATTTATAGGCGTGGATTTTTTTAAAAATATTTTTTGGGAATTATTTATAGGCGTGGATTTTTTAAAAATATTTTTTGGGAATTATTTATAGGCGTGGATTTTTTAAAAATATTTTTTTGGGAATTATTTATAGGCGTGGATTTTTTAAAAATATTTTTTGGGAATTATTTATAGGCGTGGATTTTTTTAAAAATATTTTTTTGGGAATTATTTATAGGCGTGGATTTTTTAAAAATATTTTTTGGGAATTATTTATAGGCGTGGGGATTATTTATAGGCGTGGATTTTTTAAAAATATTTTTTGGGAATTATTTATAGGCGTGGGGATTATTTATAGGCGTGGATTTTTTAAAAATATTTTTTGGGAATTATTTATAGGCGTGGGGATTATTTATAGGCGTGGATTTTTTAAAATATTTTTTGGGAATTATTTATAGGCGTGGGGATTATTTATAGGCGTGGATTTTTTAAAAATATTTTTGGGAATTATTTATAGGCGTGGGATTATTTATAGGCGTGGATTTTTTAAAAATATTTTTTGGGAATTATTTATAGGCGTGGGGATTATTTATAGGCGTGTGATTTTTTAAAAATATTTTTTGGGAATTATTTATAGGCGTGGGGATTATTTATAGGCGTGGATTTTTAAAAATATTTTTTGGGAATTATTTATAGGCGTGGGGATTATTTATAGGCGTGGATTTTTTAAAAATATTTTTTGGAAATTATTTATAGGCGTGGGGATTATTTATAGGCGTGGATTTTTTAAAAATATTTTTTGGAAATTATTTATAGGCGTGGGGATTATTTATAGGCGTGGATTTTTTAAAAATATTTTTTGGGAATTATTTATAGGCGTGGATTTTTTAAAAATATTTTTTGGGAATTATTTATAGGCGTGGATTTTTTAAAAATATTTTTTCGGGGACTATTAATAAGCGTGGATTTTTTCAAAATATTTTTTTCGGGAACTATTAACAAGCGTGGATTTTTTAAAAATATTTTTTCGGGGACTATTGATAAGCGTGGATTTTTTAAAATATTTTTTCGGGGACTATTGATAAGCGTGGATTTTTTAAAAATATTTTTTCGGGGACTATTAATAAGCGTGGATTTTTTAAAAATATTTTTTCGGAGACTATTTTTAGGCGTGGATTTTTTAAAAATATTTTTTCGGAGACTATTTTTAGGCGTGGATTTTTTAAAAATATTTTTTCGGAGACTATTTTTAGGCGTGGATTTTTTAAAAATATTTTTTCGGAGACTATTTTTAGGCGTGGATTTTTTAAAAATATTTTTCGGAGACTATTTTTAGGCGTGGATTTTTAAAAATATTTTTCGGAGACTATTTTTAGGCGTGGATTTTTTAAAAATATTTTTTCGGAGACTATTTTTAGGCGTGGATTTTTTAAAAATATTTTTTCGGAGACTATTTTTAGGCGTGGATTTTTTAAAAATATTTTTTTGGAGACTATTTTTAGGCGTGGATTTTTTAAAAATATTTTTCGGGGACTATTTTTAAGCGTGGATTTTTTAAAAATATTTTTTCGGAGACTATTTTTAAGCGTGGATTTTTTAAAAATATTTTTTCGGAGACTATTTTTAGGCGTGGATTTTTTAAAAATATTTTTTCGGAGACTATTTTTAGGCGTGGATTTTTAAAAAATATTTTATGGGGATTATTTATAGGCGTGGATTTTTAAAAAATATTTTATGGGGATTATTTATAGGCGTGGATTTTTAAAAAATATTTTATGGGGATTTTTCGTTATTTTGATGATATTAGCAACATTATTCAACGGAATTGTTTCAAAATTCGTATTAGAAGACCTAGTGGGTACTGTGCAGATCAACGACTTCGTATAGCTCCAGTATAAAGGTCATTATTTAAACGGTATTTTTCGGAATTTTTGAAGTTTCTTCCAAATGGTGTAGGGTATTAAAACTTCCACCAGGCCTGCAGCTGCTTTTTTACTTGCCATGACGTTTGAAATTTCAAAATTCTATTTCTGTTATAAATAAATCCCCGTTTTTCTCTCCTCATCTCCTGCCTTCCCTCTTTACCATCAATTCCTTGAATTACATTTATCGCCATGTCACTTAACTTTTGGCAAGCATTTGGCTGCCGTTTCATGTCATTTTCTCTAACGCTGCTCAATAGAGCTTAGCGTGTTGTGTGTGTGTGACTGTGTGTCCATCGGCGAGTGCTTGGCATCGTAACTTTTTCGACGTCTTTCAAATGTTCCTTTTCGCCACTCAACATGTCAGGCTATTCAATTTGAATTGCACTATATGCCAATGACTTGACATAAGCAAATCAATGTTGGTGTTGCTGTTGTTTTTCAATTGCAAAACTAAAACAACAACAATAATAACAAAAGCAAAATTTGCAATGATTTGTGAGCGGTAATGGCTACTGAATGAAATTTTCTGGAATAATTTTTTTTTTCGATTATAGAGTCAGATAGTTTGAAAGGACATATTTTTTATTAAAACTGTCATGGTGGGACTTTAGAGATCAGTGGTAAATTCTTAGTATTTAATAATTCTTTAGATGGATGCCATATTGTCTAGGAATATGTAGATTTTAACGGCATTCTTTTAAATATTTTTTATTATTATTTTTATTAAATTATTATTATTTTTATTAAATTATATTTTGAAACAAAAGACTTAAGACACAAACTCGGCCTCATTAGAGACCATATATATTTCATGGAAAATTAAGGGAAAATTATAGAAAATATAATGTGGGAAAATTTGAAATATTTTTAGGTTTATTTAATTTTTATTTTTTTTTAATATTTTCTCAGTTTTTTTCTTTTCATATTTTTTTTTTACTTTTTTCTTAGAGTTACTTATTGATACTTTTATTAAGAAAGAACTCAAAATTTGTAAATTTGGATATATTCCCCATTTTTAATTTTTCTTTTATATTATTTTTTAAATTTAAAACTTAACCTTTTTAAACAAAATGCTTGAAAGTCATTTTTAATGAAAAAAAATATCGAACAATTATTTAAAAAAAAGAACTCGTAATTTCAGCAACACTCACATTCACTCATACATACCTCCACCTTAATGTTATACATTTAAGTTAATGATGTGCGAAATTTTGTTCAGTAATTAACTGAAATACTTTAAGAAAATAAAAACACAAACAATCAAAACGAAAACAAGAAGCTCAACTTGAATCTGAGGAAATAACATCATCATCATCAACACCCAGAATTTGGGGGAGATCAGGTGGAGGTGATACCAAAACAAACGATAATGACGCTGATGCTCTTGCCAATGATGGATGCCTTGCATTCTGGTGTTTGACTGAACACTGCGATAATTAATGAGAACAACTTTGTACATCAAGTTCGGTGCAGGAAAATAATAAATTAAGGCAAAATAAACAAAAAACGAAAATAATATTTGTTATAACATTATAAATAAACAATAACGATAATTGAGTCGGTATTAATAAGACAAATTAAAAAATGAATACATTTTTCCATTTAAAAATTTTCGTATAGAAAATAAATTTGGCCTCAGGACGATTTTTCTCGTATAGAAAAAAATCACAGCCTCAGGACGATTTTTACGTATAGAAAAAAATCACGGCCTCAGGACGATTTTTTTCGTATAGACAAAAATCATGGCCTCAGGACGATCTTTTTCGTATAGAAAAAAATTGGCCTCAGGACAAATTTTTTCTATACGAAAAAAAAATTCCGGCCTCAGGACGATTTTTTTCCTATACAAAAAAAAAATCCGGCCTCAGGACAATTTTTTTCCTATACAAAAAAAAAAATCCGGCCTCAGGACAATTTTTTTCGTATAGAAAAAAAAAAATCCGGCCTCAGGACGATTTTTTTCGTATAGAAAAAAAAATCCGGCCTCAGGACGATTTTTTTCATATAGAAAAAAAAATCCGGCCTCAGGACGATTTTTTTCGTATAGAAAAAAAATCCGGCCTCAGGACGATTTTTTTCGTATAGAAAAAAAAAATCCGGCCTCAGGACGATTTTTTTCGTATAGAAAAAAAAATCCGGCCTTAGGACGATTTTTTTCGTATAGAAAAAAAAATCCGGCCTCAGGACGATTTTTTTTCGTATAGAAAAAAAAATCCGGCCTCAGGACGATTTTTTTCGTATAGAAAAAAATCACGGCCTCAGGACGATTTTTTTCCTATACAAAAAAAAAATCCGGCCTCAGGACAATTTTTTTCCTATACAAAAAAAAATCCGGCCTCAGGACGATTCTTTTTCGTATAGAAAAAATTCGGCCTCAGGACGATTTTTTTTTTTCGTAGAGACGACTTTTTTTTCGTTTAGAAAAAATCCGTTCTCAGGTCACCTGAGGACTATTTTTTTCCTATAGAAAAAATTCGGTCGGGAATTGAGGACAGTGTTTTTCCAATTTTTTTATTAATAGAGAATGAAGAAGCTCTGCTTAGCTACCAAATCTGCTGATGGCCTTACCTCGCAAAAAAAAAACTCCAAATCCCAGAAAAAAAAAACCTGGCCAAAATGAAAATAGAAATTCTAATGAACCAATTCCCACGAATAAAGGCGAAATAGGCTCTGCCAACGCCGTAAATGCGGCAATAAAGCTTAAATAGCGGCACTGAAAATTGAAAGCAGGAGTTGGCAGCCAAAGCAGCGGCAGCGGCATCTGTACCAAGAACCTGCATCTTTTTGTTTTTTTGGTTAGCTTTTTAGCATCGAAACTTTTGACAGTCTACAAACAGTTGTGGTTGTAGATGCTGAGCAAACAAAAATTGGCTGGAAAAACAGCAAGTGAAGGTGGCTGTCTTGGTGGCTGCCAACAGATGCCACCATGGCAATGCAAACCATGGTGGTGGATGAGGATGATGTTGATGATGGGGCTGGTTGCCTTGCTTGCCGGGTTGCCTGTTTGGCTAAGGTGATGGCGGCGGTGGTGGTGTGGTTATTTCTTAGTTAGCCTGCCTAAACAACTTTCAAACTATGTATTTTGTTTTTATTGTTGTGGCTTTATTTTTTGTATTTTTTCCTTTTTGGTTAGGTTAATTTCATTTTAAAGTCTGCGGAGCGGCGAGACATTTTCAAATAGTTTATTTAGACAAACACTCACACACACATTCATACACTTAAATGTATTCCAATGACAACCCCAAATGTTGGCTGCTGTTGCAGCAGTCAGCAGCCTCAGCCAATGCCTCATCATTATAGCCGGCAATTGTTGCCTTGTTGTCTTGTCGTTGCCTGGTTTGCAGGAGTAGATTTTTCATTTTTCCAAAGTTTTTTTTTATTTTATTTTTTTTTTGCTGGTGTTTTGGGAGTTGATTGTCGTTTTTGTATGTTCAGCAAGTGTTTTACAATTTCTTTTCAGTTTCATTAGATTTTATGGGAGTTTTTTTGAGTGTGTGTGTGTTGTCGTTGTGGCTTTATTTGTTTCTTGTTTTTATTTTTTTTATTTCGGTTTTTTGAGTAGCTTGGGAAAATCTCTGACCTGGTAAAATTTGCCGTTGATGTGAATGTGGAAAGTAACCTTGAAAGGTTAAAGTTGAAACGGAGCTAGAAGAAAAGTGAAACGTTTTATGTGGGTTATGCGTGGAAAGTGAGAGGAGAGAGAGAAGACTTTTTGAGAGCATTTAGGATAATGAGAGAAAAATGGTTTAAGGAGAGATTTTTTGGGGTGAAATATGTATGAGAGAGAGTAGTCATGGGAAATTCTGTTAAGGTGGAATCTAAAAATTCAAAAAATTCCTTAAAAAAATCTATAAAAAAATCTAAAAAATCAAAAAAATCCTTTAAAAAAATTCTGTAAAAATCCGCGTCGTTTTGACCTTGGAAAAAATTATTCTTTACAAATCCACAAAAATATTTGTATGACAATTCCGAACTTTTATTTGGGCTTTGAAAAAATATCTTATGTGAAATCCCGTTGACTTGCCCTTAAAAAAGGTTTTATAACAATTTTTTTTATAAAAAAAATATAAAATTATCTGTAAAAATACACGTTGTTTTGCCCTTCGAAAAAAAATCTATACAAATCCAAAAAAATTTAAAAAATTTCGATCAGTTGGGACTTGGAAAATTAATTTTTATCAGATTTTCGAGATTTGGTTTCTGTTTTTTTTTTTTTTAAATAAAAAAATATTTTTATAAAACCTACCTTATAAAACTATCCTTTGAAAAAAAGGATTTGCATTTTGTAAAAATCCACAAAAAATGTTGTTTTGGGGTGAAATATGTATGAGAGAGAGTAGTCATGGGAAATTCGTTTAAGGTGGCTAAGAAGTCTCTCTGAAATTACAAAAAAATCGGAGTATTAGTCCATGACAGGTAAAAATTCAAAAAAAATCCTTTAAAAAAATTCTGTAAAAATCCGCTTCGTTTTGCCCTTGAAAAAAATAATTCTTTACAAATTCACCAAAAATATTTGTATTTCAATTCCGAACGTTTATTTGGGCTTTGAAAAAATATTTTATATGAAATCCCGTTGACCTGCCCTTAAAAAAAGGTTTCTTATAACAATTTTTTTTAAAAAAAAATAAAAATATGAAATTATCTGTAAAAAACACGTTGTCGTCGAAAAAAATCTATACAAATCCAAAAAAATATTTTTATAACAATTCCGATCATATGGGCTTTAAAAACGCAATTTTTATCAGAATTCGAGTTTTGGTTTTTGTTTTTTTTTTATAAAATAAAAAAAAATATTTTTATAAAACCTACATTGAGCTGCCCTGTGAAACAAATTTATTTATAAACAAGTAAGCAAAGGCTACAGTCGAGCGGGGCCGACCGTTGAATACCCTACAACACTAAGATTAACATTTATGGCAAAAGATTAACATTTATTATTATTTTTTGACTGAAACGCAACGAAATCAGCGTTAACGAAATATTCAGAAGTGCGTCTTTCCTGTATTTGTGAATTCTCCAAAAAGTCAACGGAATGGACATTTTCGTATTTTGTCTACAAAAGTTGGCAACTATTTCACACATTGAATATTTTTGGGATGGCCATCCAAAACTGCTTGGTTTTTACAATGTCCGGTAACCCCCATTCAAATGTGCGTGAGGATCGGGCAATAATTACGACCTGCTGACAATTTAGCAGTTTTTTGGTCCATTTCAACCCCTAAATATATGGCGATCATCTCCAAAAAGAGTAGGCTTCTATTCTGACCCTCATCTTATCCCCATGCAAAATTTCGTAAGGATCGGGCCATAAATGCGATCTGTATATGATATCCTGAAGTCCTAACTACTTAGTTTTGTTAGCTGTAGAATATTACCAAATGTTTAATTCAAAATGAAAATATGCCAAAAATATGACAAAATTGAAAAAATATGAGACAATTTTAAAAAATCAATATTTTCATCTTCATAGAGATATTTTTATGCGATTTTTTTAGACGTTTTTTCTTTTCTGCCAAGAGGCCATTCTGAATTAATGAGAACTGTCGAAATCAGTTTAGCCGTTCTCGACATATAAGAGATTTTTCAAGCATATCTTCTTTGATAAACATATATGTCGCACATATTTTGCTATATATCCGATTTGTTGGATGTTAACATCAATGTAAAGGTCAGAAGTAACCTTGTGATGGCTTTGTGACTTCGCCGGGATTTAAAATATTCACGGTTTAATGAAAAATTTTGAATTTTTTCAACACAAAAGATATGGTCTATTTTACCCGCTAAATATTATCCGATGACCACCCAAATTGGTAGGCTTCTTCCCTGTCCTAAACTCTAGCTACATGCGAAATTTCGCGTCGATTGGTCTATAATTGCGACCTGTATAGCTACTGCAAAATCCGACATTTTTTCAGTATTTGGTCCATTTCAACCCCTAAACATTTAGCGATCATCTCCAAAAGAAATAGGGTTCTATTCTGACCCCAGACCCACCTCCATTCTAAATTTCGTGAAGATCGGGCCATAATTGCGACCTGTAGAGTGATTACAAATTAACATGGACAGACGGACAGACGGACAGACGGACAGACGGACGGACGGACATACATAGCTAGATCGACTCAGCTCGACGAGCTAGGAAGATCCATATATACTTTCCTATGTGGGAAACCAATATTTCGAGGTGTTACATAATTTTTGGCCCAATCAAACTTATAATACCCCCAACACATAGTGTTGTAGGGTATAAAAATCCTAAGGCTTCAAAAATAAATTTGCATTTTTAAAACATCCACAAAAACGTTTATTAGAAATTTGAAATCCAATTTTTTTTAAATTACCTGATTTGGCTTTTGATTATTTTTCTAAAATCGACGATAATTTGGCTTTGAAAAAAAATATTTTTATAAAATCCACGTGGATTTGGCCTTTATAAAACAAATCCTTTGAAAATTCTGAAAAAATCCACCACGTTTTGCCCTGTACAAAACCACAAAAAATGTTTGAATAACAATTCCGATAATTCGGAATTTGAAAATAATATTCTTTTAGAATTTTCGTGCTTTGGCTTTGGCTTTTTATACCCTACAACACTATGTGTTGGGGGTATTATAAGTTTGATTGGGCCAAAAATTATGAAACACCACGAAATATTGATTTCAAATATAGGAAAGTATATATGGATCTTCCTATCTCGGCGAGCTGAGTCGATCTAGCTATGTATGTCCGTCCGTCCGTCTGTCCGTCTGTCCGTCTGTCCATGTTAATTTGTAATCACTCTACAGGTCGCAATTATGGTCCGATCTTCACGAAATTTAAAATGGAGGTGGGGCTAGGGTCAGAATAGAACCCTATTTCTTTTGGTGATGATCGCATAATATTTATATCAAGACCAATCGACGCGGAATTTCGCATGTAGCTAGGGCTGGCAAGAAGCCTGCCCATTTGGGTGGTCATCGGATAATATTTAGCGGGTAAAATAGACCATATCTTTTTTGTTGAAAAAATTCAAAATTTTTCATTAAACGGCGAATATTTTAAATCCCAACGAAATCACAAAGCCATGACAAGGTTACTTCTGACCTTTACATTGATGTTATTATCCAACAAATCGGATATATAGCAAAATATGTGCGATATATATGTCTATCAAAGAAGATATGCTTGAAAGATCTCTTATATGTCGAGAACGGCTGAACTGATTTCGACAGTTCTCGTTAATTCAGAATGGCCTCTTGGCAGAAAACATAAAACGTCTAAAAAAATCGCATAAAAATGTCTCTCTAAAGATGAAAAAATAGATTTTGTAAAATTTTCTCATATTTTTTCAATTTTGTCATATTTTTGGCATATTTTCATTTTGAATTAAACATTTGGTAATATTTCTACAGCCAACAAAACTAAGTAGTTAGGATATCAGGATATCATACACAGATCGCATTTATGGCCCGATCCTTACGAAATTTTGCATGGAGATAAGATGAGGGTCAGAATAAAAGCCTACTCTTTTTGGAGATGATCGCCATATATTTAGGGGTTGAAATGGACCAAAAAACTGCAAAATTGTCAGCAGGTCGTAATTATGGGGGTTACCGGACATTGCAAAAGCCAAGCAGTTTTGGATGGCCATCCAAAAATATTCAATGTGCGAAATAGTTTGCCAACTTTTGTAGACAAAATACGAAAATGTCCATTCCAGTGACTTTTTGGAGAATTCACAAATACAGGAAAGACGCACTTCTGACTATTTCGTTAACGCTGATTTCGTTGAAGAATATAGTCAAATGTCTGTATCTCATATAGATGCGTTTCAGTCAAAAAGCAATAATAAATGTTAATCTTTTGCCACTTCTTAGAGATTATAGGTCTTTGGGAAATATTGGTTCCAGATCTAGGAAGGACATTTACGTGCAACATCTACCAATAAATTGGAAATGAGAAAATTAGTTTAAGTTGCTATTATCCGAAAATTAAAGAACGAAACCTGATGATTTCTTTTATTATTTGTCACAATATCTTGTGGAATTCTTTCGAGTATCTCGCCTATATAAACTGTATCGTTTATTATAGTGTTGTAGGGTATTCAACGGTCGGCCCCGCTCGACTGTAGCCTTTGCTTACTTGTTTTTTGTAAAATCGACGTTAATTTGGGCTTTGGAAAAAATATTTTTATAAAATCTACGTTAAGCTGCCATTTAAAACAAATTTTTGAATTTGAATATTTTTCTAAAGTCGACGATAATTTGGCTTTAAATTTTTTTTTATAAAATCCGTTGAATTGGCCATTGAAACATATTATTTATAAAAAAAAATCCTTTAAAATTCTGAAAAAAAAAATCCACGACGTTGAGCCCTGTACAACACCACAAAAAAATGTTTGAATAACAATTCCGATAATTTGGGGTCTGAAAATAACATTCTTTTTAAATTTTCGTGCTTTGGCTATTGTTTTTTTTTTTTTTTTTTTTTTTTTTTTTTGTAAAATCGACATTAATTTGGGCTTTGGAAAAAATATTTTTAAAAATCTACGCTGAGCTGCCGTTTAAAATAAATTTATTTATAAAATCCATATTGTTTTTGCCTTTAAAAAAAAATATTTAAAAAATTTCAGAATATTTTTTTAAAAACCAACGTTGAATAATATTTTAAAAAATGTTTAAATTTAATATTTAAAAAAATATTTTATATGAAATCCCGTTGACCTCCCCACAAATTTTTTTATAACATTTTTTTTTTATAAAAAAATATTTAAAATAATCCTCTGTAAAAATACACGTTGTTTGGCATTGAAAACGCAATTTTTATCAGATTTTCGAGATTTGGTTTTGAGCTACCCTTTGAAACAACTTTTTTTTATAAAAAAAAAATCCTTTGAAAACAAGCTTAAAATCCATTTGCATTTTGAAAAGATGCACATAAATGTTGTAACGCCATTCCGTTAAATCGGACTTTGAAAACCATATTTTTTAAAAAATTTACGTGATTTGGCTTTTGATTATTTTTCTAAATTTGACGATATTGGTATTGAAAAAATATTTTTATAAACTCTGAAAAAATCCACCCTTTGCCCTGTACAAAATCCACAAAAATATTTGAATAACAATTCTGATAATTTGGGGTTTGAAAATAATATTTTTTATAGAATTTTCGTGCTTTGGCTATTTTTTTTTTATTTATTTATTTATTTATTTATTTTTTTTTTTTGGTAAAATGGGCTTTTATTTGGGCTTTGAAAAAAATATTTCTATGAACTCTTAATCTCTTTTGAGTCCATTTTCTTTCTGTTGCGGTGTAAGTTCCTCAACTTTTTGGAATTTTAATGGCTTAACCCCGAACACATTTTTCGATATTTGCCGAATGGAATATTGCGATATTTTCAGCTCACGAGCCATTTTTCGGCCACTCCGATGCGGGTTTCGATCAAGTTGCTTCTTTACTTTTTGAACAGTTTCTGCTGATGTTGCTGTTTTCTTCCGTCCACCTCCTTGACATCGGGCTACGCTACCAGTATCACGGTAACGAGCGATGGTACGAGCCACAAAAGATTTATTCACATTTAAATGCTGGAATGCTCTAATGGTCTACAACTTTATCTGAACCGATTTTCACCAAAATTTGATGTACTTGCTTCTAGACTGAATTCGGTCTGATGTGCGTCGTTTGGACATATATTGGACATTTGTTGAAAAATTAACCAGAAATCGGTTAAAGATATACATATCGAAGGAGCTGTTTCTAAATTTGAAGCGATTCTCACCACATTCGATAGGGTTCGTCCTTAGGTCAAACAAGTATTGTTTGGAAAGTTTCATCTCAATCGGATAATAAATGCGACCTGCATTTTGTTTACAAAATCCCTGTATGTTGATCCTTTAAACTATTTTCAAAATCATATCTGTTCATCCTGCTTTGGTTAAAGCTGCCCTTGTTCCTTCCTTCCCCCCGCCACCTCTCCATCATTCCACACAATCACCGTTAAAAGTTGTTATACAAAAGCGTTAAGTAAATGTGTCGTTTTCCTACAGCTTAACATGACACTTGCAACACAGTTTTTTTTATAGCAAAACTCCTGGAAGAAATTCGTTTTTCTCCTCCGACTTCTTCGGACGATATGATGATGGTTGGTGGCAGCGGCTGCTGCTGCCGTTGTCTTGTGTTAAATTGTGAGATTTATTTGTTTGGTGTTCAACGTTTTTTTGTTGGTCTACCTCAAACTTTTTGCCGGTAGACTGACGTAGTTACCAAATGTCTGTCCATTTGGAACTGCTCTGGGTTTAGCTGGTACATGTTGGGTTAGGTTAGGTTTTTGGGTGCAATTTTTAAATCAATGATTTTTTTTTTGTTTTTCTTTCTGTTTCACTCAGTCATTTTATTTTGCTTGGAATTGTTAGCTGTGATTTGGTGTTGTTTTTCTCGTCTTCTTTTGCCTCCTCCAATTTTTAGCTATTTAACCAAGTCAAAAGTCAATTAAATAAGAGCACTGATTTTTTGTCTCCTCAGCTTCACATGTTTTGCTGAAGTTAGGTTTTCTTTAAATAAACATTGATTTTAATTTGGTCGACTTCATGTTGTTGTTGGTTTTGTTGCCATCCTGTATATTTTAGATGGTGGGAATTTTTGTGGTGTTTTGGGAAATTTTGCTACCTAGTTTGTTTTTCTTTTTGTTGGGGGGAGTTCCGCTGGAGCAATTGAAAGTGTATGGTTTATTTTTGTGTCAAAGGAAATTAGGGAGATTTCAACGCGACCTGTTGAGTTGGGAAGCTGTAAATAAATAGGAAGCTGTAAATAAATAGTTGGAGATTTTATCGACTATATCTAAAGGTATAAACGTAAATGCAAGGGCATTAAAATGTGTTTGAACTGAAAATAATCTTGACCCGCTCTCATCTTCTATATATCTGCGTGAAAGAGTAGTGAAATAACTGGCTGGCTGAGTGAGAATCGAAGCCCAGACGAAACGACTAAAGCTAGAATTTTGAAATATCACTGGAGGGTCAGTCTTGGTGCGTAGGCATGTGGTTAGACCGGGATCAAAATGTTGAATATTCATGAAGCTCATAAAACGCGGAAATAACACCTGATTCCATTCAAACTTGGCACATCTCAATATTTTCGCCAACACAATATTTGTTATAAAGATGGTAGAGATCGGACCATTCCTTCTGGTACCTCCCCCACTAGGCACGTCTCAATATATCTATCAACACAAGATCTTTTATGAAAATGGTAGAGATAGGACCATTCCTTCTGGTACCTCCTCCACAAAGATTTTAAATTTAGAATAACGAAAATGCTCATAAAATCCGAAATAAGCATCCGGTTCTCTTCAAATTATCCACATCACAATATTTTTATTAGTCCAAAGTCTTGTGTGAAGATGGGATATATCGGTCTACTCCTTTTGGTACCTCCCCCACAAAGGGTCAAAATTTTGAATATTCATAAAGCTTATAAAACTCGAAATTTACATCCGATTCCATTTAGACTTGGCACGTCTCAATATATCTATCAACACAAGATCTTTTATGAAAATGGTAGAGATAGGACCATTCCTTCTGGTACCTCCTCCACAAAGGGTTTAAATTTAGAATAACGAAAACGATCATAAAATCCGAAACATGCATCCGATTCTCTTCAAATTACACACATCACAATACTTTTATTAACCGAGGTCTGGTGTGAAAGTGGAATATATCGGCTCACTACTTCTGGTACCTCCCCCAGAAAGGGTCAACATTTTGAATATTCATGAAGCTCATAAAACAGGAAATTAACACCCGAGTCCATTCAGACTTGGCACATCTTAATATATCCATCAACACAAGATCTGTTATAAAGATGGTAGAGATCGGACTATTCAATCAATCAATCACGCTTTGATTTATAATTTAAAGTTCAAAGGACTAAATATGCCGAAGCATTTGTATTTTTTAAATTCGGACTTGTATTGCCCATTTGGTGCACAATTAATTTGAAATCGGATAAATATATGTATATATATATATATATATATATATATATATATATATATATATATATATATATATATATATATATATATATATATATATATATATATATATATATATCAAAACGGAACCGATCCCGATAAAATTTGGCAATAATATTTCTGAGCTGTATTTGATATACTTCCCCAAATATTGTTGTTACAGAGTGCATATTACGGCTGCGGAGGACAAAAATAACAAATCGGATGAAAAATATATATGGGAGCAATAGCTATATCTGAACCGATCTTCACCAAATTTGTAAAATCGGTTAAAGATATACATATCGAAGGAGCTGTTTCTAAATTTGAAGCGATTCTCACCACATTCGATAGGGTTCGTCCTTAGGTCAAACAAGTATTGTTTGGAAAGTTTCATCTCAATCGGATAATAAATGCGACCTGCATTTTGTTTACAAAATCCCTGTATGTTGATCCTTTAAACTATTTTCAAAAATCATATCTGTTCATCCTGCTTTGGTTAAAGCTGCCCTTGTTCCTTCCTTCCCCCCGCCACCTCTCCATCATTCCACACAATCACCGTTAAAAGTTGTTATACAAAAGCGTTAAGTAAATGTGTCGTTTTCCTACAGCTTAACATGACACTTGCAACACAGTTTTTTTTATAGCAAAACTCCTGGAAGAAATTCGTTTTTCTCCTCCGACTTCTTCGGACGATATGATGATGGTTGGTGGCAGCGGCTGCTGCTGCCGTTGTCTTGTGTTAAATTGTGAGATTTATTTGTTTGGTGTTCAACGTTTTTTGTTGGTCTACCTCAAACTTTTTGCCGGTAGACTGACGTAGTTACCAAATGTCTGTCCATTTGGAACTGCTCTGGGTTTAGCTGGTACATGTTGGGTTAGGTTAGGTTTTTGGGTGCAATTTTTAAATCAATGATTTTTTTTTTGTTTTTCTTTCTGTTTCACTCAGTCATTTTATTTTGCTTGGAATTGTTAGCTGTGATTTGGTGTTGTTTTTCTCGTCTTCTTTTGCCTCCTCCAATTTTTAGCTATTTAACCAAGTCAAAAGTCAATTAAATAAGAGCACTGATTTTTTGTCTCCTCAGCTTCACATGTTTTGCTGAAGTTAGGTTTTCTTTAAATAAACATTGATTTTAATTTGGTCGACTTCATGTTGTTGTTGGTTTTGTTGCCATCCTGTATATTTTAGATGGTGGGAATTTTTGTGGTGTTTTGGGAAATTTTGCTACCTAGTTTGTTTTTCTTTTTGTTGGGGGGAGTTCCGCTGGAGCAATTGAAAGTGTATGGTTTATTTTTGTGTCAAAGGAAATTAGGGAGATTTCAACGCGACCTGTTGAGTTGGGAAGCTGTAAATAAATAGGAAGCTGTAAATAAATAGTTGGAGATTTTATCGACTATATCTAAAGGTATAAACGTAAATGCAAGGGCATTAAAATGTGTTTGAACTGAAAATAATCTTGACCCGCTCTCATCTTCTATATATCTGCGTGAAAGAGTAGTGAAATAACTGGCTGGCTGAGTGAGAATCGAAGCCCAGACGAAACGACTAAAGCTAGAATTTTGAAATATCACTGGAGGGTCAGTCTTGGTGCGTAGGCATGTGGTTAGACCGGGATCAAAATGTTGAATATTCATGAAGCTCATAAAACGCGGAAATAACACCTGATTCCATTCAAACTTGGCACATCTCAATATTTTCGCCAACACAATATTTGTTATAAAGATGGTAGAGATCGGACCATTCCTTCTGGTACCTCCCCCACTAGGCACGTCTCAATATATCTATCAACACAAGATCTTTTATGAAAATGGTAGAGATAGGACCATTCCTTCTGGTACCTCCTCCACAAAGATTTTAAATTTAGAATAACGAAAATGCTCATAAAATCCGAAATAAGCATCCGGTTCTCTTCAAATTATCCACATCACAATATTTTTATTAGTCCAAAGTCTTGTGTGAAGATGGGATATATCGGTCTACTCCTTTTGGTACCTCCCCCACAAAGGGTCAAAATTTTGAATATTCATAAAGCTTATAAAACTCGAAATTTACATCCGATTCCATTTAGACTTGGCACGTCTCAATATATCTATCAACACAAGATCTTTTATGAAAATGGTAGAGATAGGACCATTCCTTCTGGTACCTCCTCCACAAAGGGTTTAAATTTAGAATAACGAAAACGATCATAAAATCCGAAACATGCATCCGATTCTCTTCAAATTACACACATCACAATACTTTTATTAAACCGAGGTCTGGTGTGAAAGTGGAATATATCGGCTCACTACTTCTGGTACCTCCCCCAGAAAGGGTCAACATTTTGAATATTCATGAAGCTCATAAAACAGGAAATTAACACCCGAGTCCATTCAGACTTGGCACATCTTAATATATCCATCAACACAAGATCTGTTATAAAGATGGTAGAGATCGGACTATTCAATCAATCAATCACGCTTTGATTTATAATTTAAAGTTCAAAGGACTAAATATGCCGAAGCATTTGTATTTTTTAAATTCGGACTTGTATTGCCCATTTGGTGCACAATTAATTTGAAATCGGATAAATATATGTATATATATATATATATATATATATATATATATATATATATATATATATATATATATATATATATATATATATATATATATATATATATATATATATCAAAACGGAACCGATCCCGATAAAATTTGGCAATAATATTTCTGAGCTGTATTTGATATACTTCCCCAAATATTGTTGTTACAGAGTGCATATTACGGCTGCGGAGGACAAAAATAACAAATCGGATGAAAAATATATATGGGAGCAATAGCTATATCTGAACCGATCTTCACCAAATTTGACATACTAGCTTCTAGACTCAATTCGGTCGAAAGTGCCAAATTCCATCCCATTTGGACAAATATTAGACGTTTGATGCACAATAAAAGGTAAATCGGACGAAGTTATATATGAGAGCTATATCCAAATCGGAACCGATCTCGATAAAATTTGGCAATAATATTTCTGAGCTGTATTTGATATACTTCCCCAAATATTGTTGTTACAGAGTGCATATTACGGCTGCGGAGAACAAAAATAATAAATCGGATAAACAATATATGTGGGAGCTATAGCTATTTCTGAACCGATTTCGATCAAATTTGGCATACATATTTGCAGGCCTACTTTGGTTGTATGTGCAAAATTCCATACTATTCGGGCTGATATTACACGTTTGGTGTAATTAGGAGCTATAACTGTATTTGAACCACATATAAAAACAGAACCGGGTATAAAAACTGAATATTTTGTATTGATGAAACAAAATAAGCTAGAATTCTGAAATTTGGAATAAAAGCCGCAAATGGTGTGCAGCATAGATGTACCAAAGGGTTTTTGGAAATACGAACTATAAGGTTACGAAAAGTTCTAAAAAGGCTAAGAAACTTCTAAAATGATACCACTAGGTATTTAATGAAAGTTTGGTATCAGAATCAAGGTTGGAAAGTAAAATTTCATATATGAAAGTGGTTTTGGAAAAGTGTACCAAGTGTGGGAAATGTACTAAGTGGTACTAAATTTGGAACGTGTTTTGTTTAGTACAAACGGATGAAGCTGCAATTTTATACTGGGGTCCCTGTTTTTGGTTGCTATGTGATAAAGATGTGGTTTAGGAAATATGTGTGTAATAATTGTACGAAAAGTACTAATTAGTACTATATTTGGTACAAATTGGGTTTTGAGTGAACAGATATTTTTTGGAATCTGAAATTTGGTATAAGGTTTGCTGTTCAGGCTACAGCCTAGGGCTATGGAGGTGGTTTTGAAAATCAGTACTATAATTGTACGAAAAGTACGCAATGGTACTATATTTGGTATTGAATGAAAGGATAAAGATAAAATTCTGAAATTTGATATTAAGAAAACGAATGGTATTTGTGTTTGAGGTTTGGTTGTTATTTTGGAAATGTGTACTATAATTGTACGATAAGTTCAAAGTGGTACTAAAATGAGTATTGGTTGAAGGGATGGAGATGGAATCCACAAATTTGATATTAAGCTCTCTGTTGGTATCTGGAATTGAGATGTGGAAGTGATGTTGGAAATGTGTACTATAATGGTACAAAAAGTACTAAATAGTACTAATTTTATTATAAGGTAAAAAATTGACATGAATCTTGAAATATGATGTAGATGTCAGCAGTTAGCTAAGATGTGAAGGTGGTGTTGGTATTATGTACTATTATTGTTCGAAAATTACTACCTGGTACCAAATATGGTAGTGGGTAAAGGGATAGAAATCGAATCCCGAAATTTGAGATTGAGGTCTCTGTTGGTAACTGGGAATGATAAATCGAGGTGATTTTTGAAATGTGTGTACAATAAGTGTACGAAAAATACTAAATGGTACAAAGTTTGGAATTTGGGTGAAGGAATAGGGCTGTAATCCTCAAATTTGTTATTGAGGTCTCAGTTGATATCTGAAATTGAGATATGGAGGTGGTTGTGGAAATATGTACTATAATTGTACTAAAAGTACTAAATAGTACTAAATTTGTTATTTTGTTAAGGAATAGAGCTAAAATCCTAAACATTTATTTTATCGTCACCGTTGGTCTATGTAATTAAGATATGGATGTGGTTTTGGTATTATGTACTATAATTGTTCGAAAAGTACTATGTGGTACCAAATAGGGTAATGGATGAAGGGATAAAGCTAGAATTCCGATATTTAATATTATGGTCTCTGTTATTATCTGAAATCGATATATGAAGGCGGTGTACTAAAATTGTACGAAAAGTACTTAATAGTACTATATTTGGTATTGGGTAAAGGAATAAAGCTGAAATCCTGAAATTTGATATTGAAGGTGCAGTTCATGTCTGGGGTTTATATATGGAGGTGGTATTGGAAATGTGTACTAAAATTGCTCGAAAAGTACTAAGTAGTACTAAATTTTGCATTAGGTAAAAATATAGGGCTGAAGTCCTCTAATTGCATATGGAAGTCACTGTTTGTGTCTATGGAAGAGAGAAAGAGCTGGTTTCGGATATGCGATCTATAATTGTACTAAATGGTACTAAATTTGGTATTGGAGAAGGGATAGAGATGAAATCCTGGAAACTGATGCAGATGCCACTGTTGGTGTCTGCAGTTGAGAGAAGGATGTTTTGGAAATGTGTACCATAATTGTTCGAAAAATACTAAGCGGTACTAAATTCGGTATTAGGGGAAGGAATACAACTGAAATCCTGAAATTCGAATTTGGTGTCTGTGGCTAGGAAATGGAGGTGATTTTGGAAATATGTACTGTAATTGTACGAAAAATATTATGTGGTACTAAATCGGGGTGTGGTTCAATATGTTTTTGGCGTATAATATTCAGGTCTCAATTATTATCCGATCCTAACAGAATATTACATGGGGTTTGGGCTAGGATTAGAACATAAGCCTATTGTTTTTGAAGTCGCACCAAATACCAATTTTTGTGAAGATTTTGCAGTCGCTCTACAAGCCATAATTAAAGACTCATCGGCATGCAATTTAGCATGAGGCTAGAGTTTAGGCCGGGGAAGAAGACTGACATTTTGGATAACCATCTGATGATAATTAGTGGCTAAAATGGATGATAATCTTTGGTAGGACTGTATGGCATCATTTAAAAATCGACTAAAATAGGTTTGGACCTAGGAGGGGTTTCCAGTGTACTAAAGTGTTGCAGGGTATCACATAGTCGGCCCTGTACGCCTCTAGCTCTGCTTACTTGAACCCCTTGAATTTTTCAAAATATTTTTCTAAAAAGAAATCTACTTCTTTCTCCACTATCAAATTAATTGCCAAAGTTTGTGTCTTAAGTCTTTTGTTTGTTCATTTGATCTTAAATTTTATTTCATTTTTTTTCTGATTCCCCTTATAAATTCCGCAAAATTCCTACCATTCCTTGACAGCTTTCTTTTGTATGAAATCATAAAAAAAATCTAAAAAAATCTATCTATTTTTAATTTAATTTTATGTGATTTTCATTTGGCGATTAAATGATCCACAAGAAACCATAAAAGCATTATTGCAATGGCAAATATGACAACAAGAAGAACAACAACAAAAACAAAAGAAAATCGCTTGTCTGTCTCTGCAACAAATCAATGGACATAGGAAACGGTGCTGAACATTGCTGGAACATATTACATATTTGCCCAAGTCCCGGTGGTAACATCGGGTAAAACACACACACATATACACTCACGAAATCTGATTAGAATTAGACATGGATGGGAAAAAAACAAAAACAAAATTCAGCACATGAGTTGGATGTTGAACGAGGAGTTAAAGAAACAAGTGAATGCAGGCTTTACTGAAAACAAGTAAAAAAAGCAGTAAGTTCGGCCGGGTCGAACTTTGAATACCCTCCACCATTTGGAAAGAATCAGGAAATTTTCAAAAAAATAAAATGCATTAAAAATTCTGTTAAAATCTTTAAAATAACGAATATCGGAAGGTGACGATATATGATGGATATACGATATTGTGGAAATCTATTTCTGGGGGTAAAGTACTCACAAAGAAGTCCTTTGTGCAGAATTTCAGACAATTCCGTTGAAAAATGTGGCTAAAATCATCAAAATATCGAATATCGGGAGGTGCCGTTATATGGGGACTATACGTTATCCTAAGCCGATATCGATAATTCTCTTCCAGGGTGTGTGAATTTTCAGACAATTCCGTTGAAAAATGTGGTTAATATCATCAAAATACCGAATATCGGGGGGTACCGTTATATGGGGGCTATACGACATCGTGGACCTATAAAGATAATTCTCTTCCAGAGGATAAACTACTCACAGGGAACTCCTTGTGTGAATTTTCAGACAATTCCGTTGGAAAATGTGGGTAAAATCATCAAAATACCGAATATCGGGAGGTACCGGTATATGGGGGCTATACGATATACTGGGTCGATATCTATAATTCTCTTCCAGAGGATAAAGTACTCACAAAGAATTTTTCGTGTAGAATTTCAGACAATTCCACCGAAAAATATGGCTAAAATCATCAGAATACCGAATATAGAGGGGGTACCGTTATATGGGGGCCATGCGATATCGTGGACCTATAAAGATAATTCTCTTCCAGAGGATAAAGTACTCACAAAGAATTCTTCGTGTAGAATTTCAGACAATTCCACGGAAATATGAGGCTAAAATCATCAAAATACCGAATATCGGGAGGTACCGTTATATGGGGGCTATACGATATCCTGGGCCGATATCGATAATTCTCTTCCAGAGTGTACAGTAGTCACAAGAAACCCTTTGTGTGCATTTTCAGACAATTCCCCCGAAAAATGTGGCTAAAATCATCAAAATACCGAATATTGGGAGGTACTGTTATATGGGGGCTATACCAAAACGTGGACCTGCACAGGCAATTTTCTGTCTTAGGCTGTAGTATCCATTACGAACTTCAAACGCCAAATTTGAAACAGTTTGGTGAATAGTCTCGCTAAACTCATCAAAATACCGAATATCGGGAGGTACTGTTATATGGGGTCTATACCAAAACGTGGACCTACATGGCCCATTTTCAATACCAAAAGTCCTGCAGACATATTATACATTTGAGTAAAATTTTATCAATCTACTTCAATTCGTTCGGAAGCTAGAGTGATTTCCACAGACGGACGGACGGTCGGACAGACGGGCGGGCGGGCGAACAGGACTAAATCTTCTTAGAATTTTACGCTGATCATATATATACTTTGTTGGGTCTAAAATTATAATTTTGATGAGTTACAAACGGAATGACGAACTTAATATACCCTCCATACTATGTATGGTGGAGGGTATAAAAAGGGGAACCAAGGAAACCCTGATTTTTTTGAGTGGCAAAGAGGGGGAGATGACTGTGGCAACATTGTTGAGCGCTACAAAAACGATTTGTCCAAAAAAGCCACAATTGTTGGCCTGGCCATAGCATGGGCTCCCACTGTTTCTGTTGTAGGTGAGGAAGCTGATGATGATGATGATGGCTTAGATGATGATGATGATTGTTGTTCTGCTGCCATACATTGTCTTCGTGTCTAAGTTCGAAGTGTTAAAATGTTATTAATATTTTTCAATTAATTTGTTAAATCTTTTTGTTGTTTTTTTTTTTTTTGGTTGCTGGCCAAAAAAAAAAAAAAAAAAAAAAAAAAAAAAACAGAAATGTTTGCAACTTGTCTATTGCCGTCGTCGTCGTCGTCGCTGTTGAATGGACCATCATCAGATCATAGACTGATTTCCAAAGCAATGTTTCATGTTTATGGCCATCAAGGTTTATTGTCTACACTTGGAGTGCGAATTGTTGTTGCTGATATGTTTTTTTTTATTAGTTTTTGTGTTATTTTTGGCCAAAAAAAAAACAACTGAACGTACGAACGTGGCAACAGCATCCATAACACTGAAAATACTGTGATTGAATTCTTGTGGACTCAACGAACTTTGCCTCGAACGAACGTTCCTCATACGTTCGAACATTCATATATATATGGCCATACTGCAATATATTATTATTTTTGACATGTTTATAACACATGTAACTTGTGCTCTAGACTCAGGTTCACATTTGGCCAGCAATTTATTATTAGTTTGAGTTTTTTTCCCTCTCTCTCTCTCTCTCTCGCTCGTAGATGTTGGATTTTATAGAGGAGGAATTGATTGAAGTTCGTTTATTGTTATTATTATTGGTTTTATATAGCCATAACATTTTATTTGTGGCAAAGATCAATTAAACATTCTAGCGATGTCAAAATCAAGGACTGGTGTCTTATTAGTAAACGTAAAAATATCGTACGGACATTGGTTTGTGAAAGAGTGCTCATTTATTTTTTTAATGGAAAATATTAAAAAAAAAACAGGGCAAACAAGAATAGGCATTTGAAAAAAAAAAGTAGAAAAGCTACTAAGTTCGGCCGGACCGAAATTTGAATACCCTCCACCATTTGGAACGAATTTGGACATTTTCCAAAAAAAAGTTCGTTAAAAATTCTATTAAAATCTTAAAAATATCGCATAAAGCCTTTATATTAGGATCTACACGAAGACTTGGACTTGCATAGGCAACTTTCGTCATAAGCCATTACAATATTAAAATACGAAACTTGAAAAAATCCGGTCAACATTGTAGCGAAAATTATAAATACCGAATAAAGGGAGGTATCGTTATATCAAAGATATACAAAGACCTGGACCTGCATAGACAATTGTGTGTCACATGCTGTAGTACCTACTAGAAACTTCAAATATGACTTCCCAAGCAATTTCGGGAAATATTGTCAGCAAGTATCGAATATCGGGGGGTATCGTAGTATGTGGGTTATACGATATCGTGGACCCATATAGACATTTCTTTTCAAGGGGGAAGAGTGCTTAGGAATAACTTCTAGCATTGATTTTTAGACAATGATACGATATCATGGATCCACAAAGACAATTCTATTACATGGGGTAAAGTAGCCAGAAGGAACTCCTTCTGTGTATTTTCAGATAATTTCATGAAACATCTTGGCTACATTCATCAAAATACCGACTATCGGGGGTACCGTTATATGGGGGTATACGATATCGTGGACCGATATAGCCCATCCTCGAACTTGACCTGCCTGCAGACAAACACTAAAAGTGTCATCTAATCAAATTTTAGGATTTCAGCCCCATTCATCCACAAAATATCACATTTAGTACTATTTAGTACTGTTTGTATAATTATAGTACCCATTTTCAAAACCTCATCCATATCTCAACCCCAGATACCAACGGGGACCTCAATATAAAATTTGGGAATTTCAGCCATATACCTTCACCTAATACCAAAACTAGTACTATTTAGTACTTTTCCTACAATTATAGTACACATTTTCAAACTCACCTCCAAATTCAACCCCAGATACCAATAGAGATATCATTATCAAATTTGTGGATTTCAGCCATATTCCTTAACCCAATACCAAATGTGGTACCAATTAGCACTTTTCGTACAATCATTGTAGACATTTCCAAAACCACCTTCATTGCTCAATTCCAGATACCAACGGAAATATTAATGTTAAAATTGAAGATCGCAGCTCTATTCTTTCACCTAATACTCTTTTTAGTACCACTTTGTACTTTTCGAACAATTATTTCCAAAACCACCTCCATATCTCAATTCCAGATACCAGTATCAAATCTGGGGATTTCAGCCATATCCTTTCTCCCACTATACAATCTAGTACTATTTAATACTTTTCGAACATTATAGTACACATTTCAAAACCACCTCCATATTTCAATTCCAGATACCAACAGAGATCTCAATGTCAAATTTCGGTATTCCAGCTGTATCCCTTCACCCAATGCCAAATTTAGTACCATTTAGTATCTTTCGCACAAATATAGGACGCAGTTCCAAACCACTTCCATATCTCAATTTCAGATATCCACAGAGATATGAATATCAAATTTGGGAATTCCAGCTCAGCCCACTACCAAATTTAGTACCATTTATTACAGTTATAGGACGAAATCCCAAACCACCGCCAAATCTCAAACAAAGATACCATCGGCAATCTAGACATCAAAATTCGATATGTGAACTCTATCCCTTAATCCGATACTATAAATGGTATTATTTAGTTATTTTCGTACATTTTTGTACACATATCCGAAACCAATTCCATATCTCAATTGCAGAGACCATAAAGTCCAATTTGAGGATTCCAGCCATATCCATATTTAGTACCATTTAGTACTTTTTGTACAATTCTACATTTCCAAGACCACCATAACCCTAATTACAAATTTCAGATCTCAAGCCCTATCTGTTCACCCAATACCAATATTTGGTGCAATATTGTAATATTTAGTACATTTCGTGCACTTGTACTTTTTGTACAATTATAGTACACATTTCCAAAACCATCTTCATATGTCTAGGCTGCACATGAACTGCAACCCTAATTACAAATTTTATATTTCAAGCACTATCTGTTCACCCAATACCAAATTGTACCAAACATAGTACTATTTAGTACATTTCGTGCACTTGCAATACACATTTTCAAAATCTCCTCCATATAACAAACCTATCACCCAAAGGGAGCCCAATACAAATTTTCAAAATTCTAGCTTCCTCCGTTCACCCTAAACCAAACTGTTCTAAATTTAGTAGCATTTAGTACAGTTCGCACTCTTAGTACTCATTTCCAAAACTCCCAGCAAATATCAAACTTACTTTCCAACCTTGATTATCATACCAAATTTACAGACTTTAGCTCTATCCGTATTCACATAATACCAAATGGAACCAATTTAGAGGTTAAGTACCATTTTGGAACTTTATGTAATCTTAAAGTTAAAATTTCCAAAAAGCCTTGGGACCATCTATCCTGCACTTCATCAGTGACTCTCATTTAAAATTTCAGAATTCTAGCTCATTCTGTTTATCCAAAATAAATTATTCAATTTATAGTAAATTTTAGTACTTTTCGTAACCTTTTAGACTGGCTGAGAATTAACGCCCAGGCAAAACAACTGAAACTAGAATCTTGAAGGTTACGAGGGCTGGGTTTTTGGAAATTCGTACTAAAAGGGTACGAAAAGTATTTCAGCTTTAACTTTGATGCAAGCTTTTTTAAAGAATATTTTCTCCTTTTATACCCTCTACCATACTATGGAGGTCATTTCGTTATGTTTGTCATTTCGTTTGTAACTCCCCGAAGTATTCATGTCAGACCAAACAAAGTATATATATTCTTGATCAGCATAAAATTCTAAGACGATTGAGCCATGTCCGTCTGTCCGTCCGGTCATGTAGGTACACGTTTTCCTATAGCCCCCATATAACAGTACCTCCCGATATTCGGTATTTTGATGTTTTTAGCGACATTATTCACCGGAATTGTTTAAAATTTGGTATTTAGAGTTCGTAATGGGAACTACAGTCTGTGGGAGAAAATTGTCTATACAGGTCCAGGTGTTCGTATAGGCCCCATACATAAGTACCTCCCTATATTCGGTATTTTGATTATTTTAGCGACATTATTCACCGGAATTGTTTCAAATTACGTATTTAGAGTTTGTAATGGGAACTACAGTCTGTGACAGAAAATTATCTATACAGGTCCAGGTCTTCGTATAGGCCCCATATATAAGTACCTCCCAATATTCGGTATTTTAATGACTTTTTGCGACATTATTCACCGGAATTGTTTCAAAATACGTATTTAGAGTCTGTAATGGGAACTACAGCCTATGACAGAAATTTGTATGTGCAGGTCCACGTCTTCGTATAGGCCCCATATATAAGTACCTCCCTATATTCGGTATTTTGACAAGTTTAGGTATAATACCCACCGAAATTGTTTGAGATGTCGCATTTGAAGTTCGTAATGGATACTACAGCCTGTGACAGAAAATTGTCTATGCTGGTCCAGGTCTTTGCACAGCTCCGATATAACGGTACCTCCCTATATACGATATTTTGATGATTTTAGCTACATAATTCACCCTTTTTTCAAGTTTCGAATTTGAATATGGTAATGTCTAATGACAAACAATGCCTATGTAGGTCCACGTCGTATAGACCCCAAAATAACGGCTATATTCGGTATTTTAAAAATTTTAACAGAATTTTTTAAGGATTTTATTTTTTGAAAATTTCCAAATTCCTTCAAAATGATGGAGGGTATTCAACTTACTGCTTTTTAACTTGTTGAAAACAATTTTTTTTCGAAACACATCAAAATAAGAGTTCAATTATTTCTTCCCTTTTCCCCAGCGAAATTGCTACCTTAACTTAATCTTTTTCCAACACTCTGCAAAAACCCTTGACCAGATCATCACCTTTTCTTGTTCAATTATAATTTTTTCAAGTTTGCCTCCAAGACCATTGTCGTTCGTTGTTTTGGTGGCTTTGTTTTGTTTTGGCATTGCTTTCGTTTATTTGCCTTTCAATAAAATTATTATCATGACATTTTCAATTTCTTGTATTTGGACAACCAATAAATCCTTGAGAAATCTCAATTTTCAAATCAAACTAAATTGCTTAGACTTGTGCACGCATCTGTGTCTGAACAGTAAAAGGAAAACAAAGCAAAACAAGCGTGGCATCCACAGAAAAACAACAACAACAACACCAAACAAGTCAATGGCAAGCCAACATTCAGAAGAAGTTCCCAAAAACCAGCAGAAGATGTCTCACCAAAAAAAAAAAAAACTTTGAACACGCATGTTTGCTGGTCTAGCAACGTCATAGCTGGCGGTGGACTAGAGCAAGCAACCAGCCAAACCAAACTTCCCAGCAATCGACCAATCCACCAAAAAAAAATATTGTTCAATGGCTGTTTACTCTTGTTACTCATAAATATTCAAATTAAATATTTGTTTGCTTTCGGTTACTTTCGATGAACCACAAACGACAAAAAAATACAGAAATTGTGTCTTGCCATTGCCGAACAAGGAAGAAGTAGGAACGGAACCCATAGGAAATAATCTCAACTTAAAATGCAAACAAATCATCGCGATGCCATAAATAAAGTAACAGTGTAACAACATTTATGCAACAAGGTTTTGCTTTCCACAACAAAAAATACGAAAGAGTGAGAGGTAGTGGCAAAGGACATAACAATAATCTGCATGTTGAGTGCTGTAAATATTGTAACATTTTCGAAAAATGAAAGAAGAAGAGCAGGAGTTCCAGATTTTTTCCCAATTGCAGGATGTCATGGGAAATTTACATTAACATCTATGTTTTTGAGCCCTACATCACCTCAGGGTTGATAATAAACTCAGATTATTAAAACCAAGGTTCCGCCTTTGACGCATATTCTTAATTGCTAGGAGTTCTTCATTAGTGGCGGTTCTTCGAAAAAATATTCGTAAGAAAATCCACCGTGGGTCCTTCGAGAAAATAATTTAATCTCATTTATCGACTTTTGAATATTTTAATACAAATTCAACTTATTTGCTTTTTAAAAAAAAATATATATTCTTTAATCCTTTAAAAAAATATTGTTTGTAAAAAAATCCAAATAAGTCGAACTTTGAAGATATATTTTTTAACAGTCCGTAAACTTTAAAAAAAAAAACTATTTTTTATATGAAAATCCACCTCCGCCTTTGACGCATATTCTTAATTGCTAGGAGTTTTTCATTAGTGGCGGTCCTTCGAAAAAATATTCGTAAGAAAATCCACCATGGGTCCTTCGAGAAAATAATTTAATCTCATTTATCGACTTTTGAAAAAAAAAAAAAATACTATGGTATCCCAAACAAGCAAGCCAAACACTGTTCCAAAAAAAAAAATATTTTAATACAAATCCACCTCATTTGCCCTTTGAAAAAAAAAAATTAAAAAAAATATTCCTTAATCCTTTGAAAAAATATTTTCAACAAAAATTTACACCAGTGAACCTTTGAAAAAAAAGGTTGTAAAAAATCCAAATAAGTCGAACTTTGAAGATATATTTTTTTAATAGTCCGTCCACTTAAAAACAAAATATTTTTTTATATGAAAATCCACCTCGTGAAAGTCGCCTTTAATTTTATGTATAAATCCAGTATAGTTTTCAAAAAAAAAAAAAAAAAAAAAAAAACAACAAAGATTAAGAGTAAGAGGTAGTGACAAGGGACATAACAATAATCTGCATGTTGAATGCTGTAAATATTGTAAAATTTTCGAAAAATTAAAGAAGAGCAGAAGTTTGAGATTTGTTTTCCAATTGCAGTGTGGCATGGGAAATTTACAATGACATCTATGTTTTGGGCCCTACAACACCTCAGGGGATAGGGAAGAAAAATTCAGATTTTTAAATCCATGGTTCTTCCTTTGAAGAAAATTATTAATGGCTGGGAGTAATTTATTATTGATTGTCCCTCGAAAAAAATTTTTTGTAAGAATAACCACCATGGGTCCCTACAACAAATCCACCGGTATTTCGGCACTTTTCATAGAAAATTTAAAAAATTCAAAAACCTTAATCCTATGAAAATTGTGTTCCCCTGAAAATTATTCTCAGTAAAAAAAAAAAAATTAAAAATATCAAAGCCGATCTTTGAAGATATATTTTTTTTAACAATCCACGTTACTCAACCTTTGAAAAAAATATTTTTTTTAAGAAAATCCACCTTAGATGAAAGCCCGCCTTCAATTTATATAAATTTTTATTTTCAAAAATCCAGTCTAGTCTCACTTTGATCTGGTTGGTTTGAATGCATATTTTAATGAAATTTAACCTAACATTGAAAATAAAAATAAAAACCATTTTTATAAAAATCTATGTTTATTCTTTCCTTGCAAAAATATTTTTCATAAAAACTAAAGTTACTAATATTTTTGAAAAAAAAAAAAAAAAATATAAATATTAATATTGCTTGCTTCTATGGAAAAACGTTTTTATAAAATCCAGAATACATGCCTCTTCGAAAAAAAAACATTTTTTTCATAAAAATCCACGTTGCTGTACTATTTAAAAAAAAAACATTTTTATAAAACCCCGGCTTAAAATACGTTATAAAAAACATTTAAAAAAATAAGATAAAAATCTCAAATTTAATATTTAAATTACTGATGATATCTGTGTTTAAAATATGGCTGTGGTTTCGAAATGAGTCGTGTATTTGTATGAAAAGTATTAAATGGTACCAAATTTGGAATTGGGTGAGGGGATAGGGCTGAAACCCTCAAATTTGATATTGAGGTCTCTGTTGGTATCTGGAATTGAAAAATGGAGGTGGTTTTGGAATATTATAATTTTTCGAAAAGTACTTAACCAAAAAAATTTGGGATCACTGTTTTCGTCTAGGAATAAGATATCAGTTGGATATGCGTACTAAATGTTATTCAATTTTTTTTTTTAGGTGAAGGGATAGAACTGAAATTTGATACTGGGTTCACTGTTTACATATGGACACGTTGAAATAGTTTTGAACAAAAAAAATTGATGAAGCGAAAATTCGAAAATTAAATAAAACCTTGAACGTCTGAAAATTTAGTACTCTGCGTGAAGTTTTCATTAAAAATTTGGTCAAATTGAACAATTTGGGAGTTTTGAGTATTAAAAAAGCCTAACACGAACTATGGGAACCAATCTAAATATTTAGGTCGAATGTAAGGCTCTATACCTTGCTTGTTAGTATCATAATAATCCCAGAAAATTTTATAATTTTTTTTAGTAATTTAATTTAAAAGAAATATATTTTTTTAAATCAAAAATATTTTATTGTATTTTATAAATAATATTTTTATAATAATATTTTATAAATATTTTTCTTAATAATATTCAATCATTTTTTAATGTAATATGTATTTTACAAAATATTTTTAACCTATTTTTTTTTATTCATATTTTTCATCAACATAGATTACAAAAAATTATCTAAAAAATGTTCCGCAAAAAATATTTAAAAACCCGTAATTAGAAACAAGTAAGCAAAGGCTATAGTCGTGCGGTGCCAACCATGTGATACTCTACTCTAGTTGGTCTATTTCAGCCCCTAAATGAATTGCGGACATCTTTGAAAAAAAATAGACCTAGCCTTTCTAAGCCTAAGCCTAAAATTTTTGGCTCAATCAAACTTATAATATTTCCAACACATAGTGTTGTAGGGTATAAAGAATCCGTATTTATAAAAACTTGGCCAAAATATCCACCTTAAAAAATGTTTTTAAAAAATAGTGTTGTTGGGTAAAAAAAATTGTAAAAAATCTATGTTAAAAATTATTTTTTAAAACCACTTAAAAAATATGTTCTAAAAATCTTAGTAGAAATATTCTTTTTCTATATTAATAAAAAATGTTGAAAAAAATATGTTAAAAATATTAAATAATAATATTATAAAAATAATAGTATTTAATAATATTTTTATTTTTTAAAATATGTTTATTAAAAATTATACTATAAATAAATATTAAAAATACACTGCGAAAAATATTTTAAAAAAATCTTATATAAAAAAATATGTGTTAACCATCACATTGAAAAAAATTTCTTAAAATCTACCTTGAAAAATATTTCCAAATAAATATTATTAAAGTATTTTTTTAAATAATTTAATACTAAAAAAATATATCTAAAATATTAAATTTAAGAAGATAGTTCTAAACATCTAACTTGAAAATTTTTCTAAATAAATAATTTGAAAATACATGTTATAAAATGCACTTTTATTGCTATGTTATATAAAAAATAAATTATAAAATATTATTGTAAATATTTTATAAAAATATTTTATATATGAAAAATAATTATTTTATAAAATCCAAAAAATGTGCAGCAAAAAATATTTTTTTTAAATCCATATTTCAAAAAATATCTACCCTACAAAATGTTTTCAAACATCTACATTAAAAATATTTTTAATAAATATTTCAAAAATAATTTTTTATATCGCTTTTATTGCCCTACTTTCCTTAATTTATTACACATTTTTTTTCCAAAATTTTCCAAAAATTATTTTCCTACCAAAAAATGAGGGAAAATGGCTACCATAAAATTGGTGTTGATTATGGATCAACAAAAAAAAGGAGAAGATGTAGTTGTCGTTTCAATTTTATTTTCCTTGTTACCTTCCTGTAACACTGATGCTCCCATTTTGTAACATAGTTGACCTGTGTGTGTGTGAGTATGCAATGTAAAATACATTATTATTATTTTTTTTTTTTTTTTTTGTACCGGAGAAAATTTATTTCCATGGACTGCCTTAAAGACCTTGGCCTTTATGCTAAGATTACAAATTGTTGATAAACGTTAGCAAAGTAATAAATATTTGTTTTGCTTACCAATTCCCTGGCTTAGGCCATATCCTCAAGTACCAGAAGATCTGCATGTAGTGGCTGCCTGAACTGAACTCCTCTTCTTGGGAGATTAAGCAAAGATGATTTCTTTGGTTACGTCGGACATGCCATAACATATGCAAATTTTTTACAGCATAAAGGCCTGGAGGGAGATGATATGTGAAAACCATATACATTTGCAAAAGCAGTATAAGGCAGGGAGTGCTTGGAAAATTGCTCACTCATTACTCAATTTTTTTATGAAATACAAAAAAAAAGGAATGCAATGCATTAGGAAAAGAAGTGTTGAGCTGGAAAACTATCTGAAAGGCTGGCCAAGTTTTGCTTTGGTGTTTTCCATATTGAAATTGTTTTTCAGTTTTTTTTTTTCGAATCTCTTATCCCATCCATTATCATGCGTGTGAATTTCGCTTCAAGTTATGTTGCCATACATATTGAGTTTTATTATTGTCATGCCACAGAAAAAAAAAAAAAAAAAAAAAAGATTTGTGGCTTTTTAATTGAATTTTTTCCATGGCTACGATTTTTTTTCTTTTATATCATAAAATGGAACGTTTTCCCGTAGTCTTAACTACAAAAAATATCGAATTCTGTTGGTCATAATTCATTAACATGTTCTTGTTTTCTTTACAGATGAATCAGACCTGTAAGGTCTGTGGCGAACCGGCGGCAGGTTTCCATTTTGGCGCATTCACGTGTGAAGGTTGCAAGGTAAGTTTCTATGGGAAAATCTGTGCGTTTTTTATAGTTTTTGTATATAATAAATATTTATTAGCAAATGCATTATTTAATAAAATATGAAAGTTGATAATGGCCATAGAGTGGGATTAATATGTTATAACAAAATTTAATGTTAGTTGTTTGAAACTGGACAATATCAACAGTTATTTGCTGCATCAAAATATGCAATCTCTTGAAAATACCCCCACGGAAACAAAAGACTTAAGCAACAAACTTGTTTTCCTAGGATGGACTATTAAATTTTATAAAATAAACTGAAAAATTAGCCTTTCAGAAAAAACTAGCCTTTCAACTGCGAACCACCTTAAATGGGACTCATTTGGTCCTTGACAAATGATCGAGAATTTATCTAATATTTATCAAAAAAATTTTAGAAAATTATCTAGAATATTCAAAAATTTTCAAATATTTTTTGAAAAAATAATTAAAAATTTGTAGAAAATTTATCGAAAAACTATTGAAAATTTTTTGAATATTTTTTACTGATAATTCTTAATTTTTTTATTCTCGAAAACTTCTCATACACCTTTTATACTACTCATTAATCTAATTTATATTCTAAAAAAACCTGCCACCCCAATATAAACTTTTATTTCTCCAATAAAATATGACATATCTTCAGCATACCCCCATGGAAACAAAAGACTTAAGAAACAAACTTGTGTTCCGGCCAAGGGAAACTAAATGTATTAAAATAAACGTAAGAAGTAATTTTTTGTCCATAGAAGCCCTTTAACTGCTGACTACCTTAAATTGGACTCGTTTCGTCCTTGAAAATCAGTTATCGATAATTTGACGAATATTAATCGAAAATTTATTAAAAAAAAAATTATATAGACTTCTTTGTAGCATTATTGAAAATTTATTAATTTTTTTTTAGAAAATTATCCAAAGTATTGAATATTTGTCGAATATTTTTGAGGAAAAATAACCAAATTTTTAGAAAATGTATCGAAAATTTCTAATATCTAATACTACTACTACTCTACACTTTTGTTCCTTGATAAACTATTATCGAAGAATTATAGGTGATTTAACAAAAATTTGTATAGATTTTTTTGTAGTATTATTAAAAATGTATTAGAAATTATAAAAAATTAAACAAAATTTTTGAAATAAAAAAAATCAAAAATTTTTGGAAAACTTATAGAAAATCTATGGAAAATTTATCGGATAGAAATTAAAAATTATTCGAAAATTTATGTAGAAATATTGAAAATATATTAATATATTAAATATATTAATTTTGAAATTATTTTTTCAAATTTTTAGAAATTTTATCAAAAATTTAATGAACATTTTTCGAATAGAATTCCTAGGTTCTTTTATCGATAATTTATCGAATAATTATGGGTGATTTATTGAACATTTGTATTTTTTTTCGTAGTATTATTGTTATTAATCAATAATCATAAATAGTAGAAAATAACCCAAAATTTTGAAAATATCCAATATTTAAAAAAAATCAAAAAAAAAATTGGAAAATGTCCTTGTCCTTCACAAACTATTATCGATAATTTGTCGTAAAATTAACGTTAATTTTTCGAAAATTTGTATAGAAATGTTTTAGAAGAATTATTGAATATCTATCAAAAAATTGTAAAAAATTACCCAAATTATTGAAAATATATCGAAAGAAAATTGAAATATTATTCATAGTATTTTTGAGAGTAAATGATGCAATTGTAGAAAATTATCCAAAATGTTGAAAGTTTATCGAAAATCTATTGAAAATTTTTCGAATGGAACTCTTTTGGTCTTTGACAATCTATCGAAGAATTATCTGTAATCTATAGAAAATTTAAATAAATTTTTATACCCTCCACCAAAGTATAGAGGGTATATTAAGTTTGTTATTCCGTATGTAACACCTCGAAATATGCATTTTAGACAACAAAAAGTACATATATTCTTGATCAGCATAAAATTCTATATCGATTTAGCGATGTCCGTGCGTCTTTCCGTTTGTGGAAATCACTCTAGCTTCCGAACGAAATGAAGTAGGTTGATCAAATTTTACTCAACTGTATGTTATGTCTGCAAGACTTTTGCTATTGAAAATGGGCCCAGTAGGTCCAGGTTTTGGTATAGCCTCCATATAACAGTACCTCCCGATATTCGGTATTTTGATGATTTTTAGCGACATTATTCACCGAAATTGTTTAAAAATTGGTATTTGAAGTTCGTATTTGATATTACAGCCTAAGACAGAAAATTGTCCCTGCAGGCCCATGTCTTCGTATAGCCCTCATATAACGGTACCTCCCCATATTCGGTATATTAATGATTTTATCGACATTATTCACCTATATTGTTTCAAATTTGGTATTTGAAGTTCGTAAGGGATATTACAGCTTATGACAGAAAATTTCCTGTGCAGGTCCACGTTTTGGTATAGCCCCATATAATAGTACCTCTCTATATTCAGTATTTTGATAATTTTCCACGTCGCCGTATATACCCCAATATAACGGCTACATTCGGTATTTTTAAGATTTTAACAGAATTTATAACGGATTTTATTTTTTTGAGAGTTGCCAAATTCTTTCCAAGTGGTGGAGGGTTTTCAAAGTTCGGTCCGGCCGATCTTAAAGCTTTTTTATTTGTTTTCTGGTATTATTGAAAATGTATCAAGAAATTGTAAAAAAGATATTTAAAATATTGAAAATGTATCGAAGATTAAAAACATATATATATTTTAAAAGAATTATCGATAATGTATCAAAAATTTATATAGAACTTTTTCGTTGTATTTTTCAACATTAATCAAGAAATTATAAACAATTATACGAAATATTGAAAATTTATAGAGTATTTTTGAACAAAAAAAATAAATTAAAAGAAATCAAAAAATGTAGGGAAATTTGTCAAAAATCTATTGAAAATTTTTCAAATCTTTCGAAAAATTATGTAGATTTTTTTTGTCATAGTATTATCGAAAATGTATCAGAAATTACAGAAAAAATTTTTTGAAAACAAATTTTAGAAAATTTATAGAAAATCCATTATTATTATATTATTATTATTATTATTATTATTATTATTATTATTATTATCATTATTATTATATTATTATTATTATTATTATTATTATTATTATTATTATTATTATTATTATTATTATTATCATATATTATTATTATTTATTATTATTATTATTATTATTATTATTATTATTATTATTATTATTATTATTATCATTATTATTATTATTATTATTATTATTATTATTATTATTATTATATTATTATTATTATTATTATTATTATTATTATTATTATTATTATTATATTATTATTATTATTATTATTATTATTATTATTATTATTATTATTATTATTATTATTATTATTATTATTATTATTATTATTATTATTATTATTATTATTATTATTATTATTATTATTATTATTATTATTTTATTATTATTATTATTATTATTATTATTATTATTATTATTATTATTATTATTATTATTATTATTATTATTATTATTATTATTATTATTATTATTATTATATTATTATTATTATTATTATTATTATTATTATTATTATTATTATATTATTATTATTATTATTATTATTTTATTATATTATTATTATTATTATTATTATTATTATTATTATTATTATATTTATTATTATTATTATTATTATTATTATTATTATTATTATTATTATTAATTATTATTATATATTATTATTATTATTATTATATATTATTATTATTATTATTATTATATTATTATTATTATTATTATTATTATTATATTATATTATTATTATTATTATTATTATTATTATTATTATATTATTATTATTATTATTATTATATTATTATTATTATTATTATATTATTATTATTATTATTATTATATATTATTATTATTATTATTATTATTATTATATTATTATTATTATTATTATTATTATATTATTATTATTATTATTATTATTATTATTATTATTATTATTATTATATTATTATTATTATTATTATATATTATTATTATTATTATTATTATTATTATTATTATTATTATTATTATTATTATTATTATTATATATTATTATTATTATTATTATTATTATTATTATTATTATTATTATTATATTATTATTATTATTATTATTATTATTATTATTATTATTATATTATTATTATTATATTATTATTATTATTATTATTATTATTATTATTATTATTATTATTATTATTATTATTATTATTATTATTATTATTATTATTATTATTATTATATTATTATTATTATTATTATTATATTATTATTATTATATATTATTATTATTATTATTATTATTATTATTATTATTATTATATTATTATTATTATTATTATTATTATATTATTATTATTTTTTGTTTTCGTTACAAACTTTTATCGCTAATTTTTAGAAAAATTATCAAGAATTTATCGAAAATCTCTATGAAATTTTTTATTTTGCATTATTGAAAATTGTTTCAGAAATTTACTCAAAATATTGAAAATGTTGAAAAAAAAAAATTAAAAAAAATCAAACTTTATAGAAAATTGATCTCGATTGTCGATAAATTGACAAAGATTTTTCAAATAGTTTTTTTTTTTTTAATTTAATTTTGTTTTAAATTTTATTTTTGAATATTTCGACTAAATATTCTTAACTTTTACTCTTCTTATAACATAATAAACATAAAACAAATAAGAAAATTGATCTCGATTGTCGATAAATTGTCAAAAACATTTCGAATCGTATTTTTTTAATTTATTTTTTTTTTAATCTATTTTTGAATATTTTATCTAAGTATTCTTAATTTTTATTTTTTTTAATATAATCCTGTACTTACCTTCTCTTTGCATTTCTCATTATATTGATTTATATTCCCTCAAAAAACTGTCATCCAGAAATCAGGGTATACTTTTCCTTAACCATCTCCCTGCCACCCCTTCACCAGTTTTTTATTAAATATCATTAATTACATCTGATATCGAATATTTTTGAAAAAAAATTAAACTTAAAAAAAAATGTAAAAAAAATTAATTTTTTTTAATGGGATTTTCAAATTTATTGGAAAATCTAAAGAAATTTTTCATAGTATTATTGAAAATGTATCAGAAATTATTCATTATTTTTTTTATTTTTTTTAAATATTTTTTTAAAAAAATTAAAAATTTTTAGATTTTTTTTTTTTTTGGAAATCTAATGAAAATTTTTCTAATATTTTAACCAAAAATTCTTAATTCTTACTCATCTCGAAAATTTAATATACAAGCCTCTTCTTTGCATTACTCATTAAATTGATTTATAAACCCAAAACTTCCCCCCAAAATTATGGTATAATCTTTCCTCCCCACTCCCCCCGCCATCACTTCACCCACTCCTGCATTAAATACCATTAATTACACCTGATATAGAACAATACGCTTTCAAAGAAGCAAATCACAGCACCCGAACGAGTATTTTAAATTTGCCATATACTTGAACTAATTGATAACATTTCGTATTAATTTGGACATTTGCAATCGTTTTGGAAACACATAAATATTTTTAGAAATGATATAACGTTGCGAGAACTTGTTTGTCAGATTGGAGTATCTTCTGTTTTTTTCTCCTCTTAAGATAATGACTTGTTGATACGATTATCAGACGATAAATATTCAATGACATTAAGCTGGCGAACAGCAGCAGCAGCAGAACATAATAATTTGTGCATAACAATACAGGAACGTGATAAGGGGGGAGGGGGCAGAGATGAAAGGATTAGAAGAGTGTTAATCGTTTTTGAGCAGAGGTCAATAAACTATGACCTGCGATATAATTGTGAGATGAAATGGAACAATCAATGCCAATTTTGAGATGATGTTCTGTTATGAATGAGAATTAAAGGTTCGGAGATGAAGAGTGTGAGACATTCGTAGAAGAAGAGGATATTATTTATTACTGTTATTATTATTAATATTATTATTATTATTATTATTATTATTATTATTATTATTATTATTATTATTATTATTATTATTATTATTATTATTATTATTATTATTACTATAATTTTTTTTTATATAGAATTCCGCAAACCCTAAATAATATAGATTTCTATAAAATAAATCATTGTTCCTAATATTTTCTCTCAACTAAACAAAAGACTTAAGCCACAAACTTGATTTGAGATCCACTAAATCTTGCCAACTAACTTCCCAACACATTTTTATTTAACGATCTTAAACAATTTCATGAAAAATCATGATTGCCATAAACAATTGATTTATTTTCTGAAGTTTTGTGGGTTAGGGGCTCTAACAACCTACAAAAGATGTCAATGTTTTTCAATAGCCTAAGGTGTTTGAATTCAAAATTAAGTACTGAAAGAACTACAAATTCTTATTAATTTATTGAGATAATTATAAAACCATTGAATATTTGATGTAAATGTGCCCCTAAAACGGCAATTTCGCTTAGTCTGTTAAAGAGGATAAGGCCATGGAACAAAATTGTACAGCGATTTTTTTTGGCTCTGCCAAACAAGTAAAAACGCTGTGAGTTCGACCGGGCCGAACTTTTGATACCCTCCACCATTTGGAACGAATTTGGCAATTTTTAAAAAATAAAATCCGTTAAAAATTTTGTTAAAATCTTAAAAATACCGAATATAGCCGTTATATTAGGATCTATACGACGACATGGACCTGCATAGACAATTTTTGACATAAGCCATTAAAATATTCAAATGCTAAACTTGAAAAAAATTTGGTGAATAATGTAGATGAAATCATCAAAATGCCGAATATCGGGAGGTACCGTCATATGGAGGCTATGCGAAGACGTAGACCTAGACAGACAATTTTCCGTCATGGGCTTTGGTATTCACTGCGAACCTCAAATCCCAAATTTGAAAGAATTCCGGTGAATAATGTCGCCAAAATCATCAATGCCGAATATAGGGAGGTACTATAGGGGCTGTACCAAAATGTTGACCTGCACAGACACTTTTCTGCCTTAGGCTTTAGTATTCATTACGAACTTCAAATACCAAATTTGTAACAATTCCGGTAAATAATGTCGCTAAAATCATCAAAATACCGAGTATCGGGGGGTAAATTTATATGAGGGCTATACGAAGACGTAGACCTGCACAGACAACTTTCTGTCTTAGGCTGTAGTATTCATTTCAAACTTCAAATACCAAATTTGAAATAATTCCGGTGAATAAATTCGCTAAAATCAGAAAATTACCGAATATCGGGAGGTACAGTTATATGGGGGCTATACCAAAACGTGGACCTACATACATTTTCAATACCAAAAGTCTTGCAGACATAATATACATTAGAGAAAAATTTTATCAATCTTCTTCAATTCCTTCGGAAGCTAGAGTGATTTCCACAGACGGACAGACATCGCTAAGTCGACATAAAATATATATACTTTGTGATGTGTATTTCGAGGTGTTACAAACGGAATGACAAACTTAATATACCCTCCATACTATGGTGGAGGGTATAAAAATAAAATAATTTAATCGAATATTTCAGTGTAGAACAATAATTACAAAGAAAATCAAGCAGCTTACGAAAGTAGAGCTAAAAGAAGTTAAAAAGTATCAATCGGTTTTGCCGACAGATGTATATCCTCAGCCAGTGTTCGATTATTTAATATATTTTAACTTCTGTTATGATTATTCAAATTGTTGAACCTTTAGGGAGTAGCTTCCGAAGGAATGGGCCAATATTGTCCATTTCGTATCGGATGCTTATTTTGGATGTTATATTCGTATTGATTTTTCAAAACTTTAACCCTTTGTGGGGCTGGTAGCAAAATAACTGATACAATCTCTTTCATCCTTATAAAATATTTTCTGTTGATGGAAATATTGATATGTACCGAGTATGAATGGAATCGAATATTAATTTCGCTTTTTATCAGCTTCATGTATGTTCAAATTTTTGACCCTTTGTGGGGGAGGTACCAAAGGGAGTGGTCCAAAATGTTCCATCTGCACATCAGTGTTAGTAGAAATAATGGGATGTGTGAAATATTAAGAGTACCGTATACATATTTCGGATCTTATAATTGTTTTGGTTGTTCAAAATTTTGACCCTTTTGTGAGGGAGGTACCAGAAGGAGTAGACCGATCTCTACGATCTTTATAAATGATCTAGTATTGATAAAAATATGGAAATGTGTCAAGTCTGAATGGTATTGGAAGTTAATTTCGACTCTTATGAGTTTCATGGATATTCAAAATTTTAACCCTTTGTGGGGGATGTATCAAAAGAAGTGCACTGATATATCCTATCTTCACAACAAATCTTATGTTAGTACAAATAATGGAATGTGTGAAATATAAAGACAACCGTATGTTTATTACAGATTTTATGATCGTTTTGGTTATTGACCATTGACATTGACCCTTTGCGGAGGAAATACCAGAAAGAATAATCCGATCTCTACCATCTTTATAACAGATCTTGTGTTGATGGAAATATTGACATGTGTGAAGTCTGAATGGAATTGGATGTTAATTTCGCATTTTATGAGCTTCATGGATATTGAAAATGTTGACCCTTTGTGGGGAGGTAGGAGTTGATTGATGTATGGGTTAATAGAAATAATGAAATCTCCTGATATTCGGTATTTTGATAATTTTAGCTACATCTTTTGGGTTTTTTTTTTTTTTTTTTTTTTTTTGAATTTCGTATTGCAGTTTGGAAATGGGGGTTTTATTTTATGGCATATCATTGCCTATGTAGGTCGTTTAGCCCCCATATAACGGTACCTGTTGTTGTTAACCTTTTTGGGGTGAAGAATATTGAAAGCTCGGCCCGGACCAAAATTAATGTTTTTTACTTGTTTCTCTTCCTCGAAATTGAAAAGGAGCTTCATCACATTTTGAAATTTAACAAGTAAAATAGCCAGACCAAACTTCCAATACCCTGCACCATTTGAAACGAAAAAAAAAAACAAAATTCGTTAAAAATTCTTTTGAAATCGTAATAATACCGAATATAGGGAGTTGCCATTACATTGGGATCTACAGATCGTGGACCTGCTTAGACAATTTTTGTCATAGAACCTTACAATATTCAAATAAGAAAGAATTCCTTTGAATAGTATCGCAAAAAACATCAAAATAACGAATATACGGAAGTACCGTTATATAAAGGCTATACGAAGACCCATAACTGCCTAAATAATATAACTTACCTAAATGGACCCATTTTCAATACCAAAAGTCCTGAAGACCAAACACACATTTGAGAAAAATTTTATCAACCTACTTTAATTCGTTCGGAAGCCAGAGTGATTTCCATAGACGGACTAAGGACAGACAAACAGACGGACGGACATCGCTATATCGACATAGACTTTTTATCCTCATCAAGAATATATATACCTTGTGGGGTCGAAAATGGTATATTTCGAGGTGTTACAAACGGACATACTATGGTAGAGGATCAGAAAGACCCCTTTCTTGGTTCGCTTGAAAGTTAAAATGTTCGAAAATTTGGGAGTATGGAATTGCCCAGCACATTAATCGGTAAGATAATAAACTATGTAGTTTCATAGGGGCAATAGTCCTAATAGTTACGAAAACTTTTTTTTTAATTTAGAAATACACGATTTTAACAAAAGAATACAATTGAATCCAAATCTTATGAGAATTTAACCTATTTTTTGCCTATCTTAGTTTTTGAGGATGTTTGACCCCAAATTCCATCAAATACTTAAAAAAAAGGGTAATGTTCGAAAAATGTAGATTTTATGCCAGAAAAGAAAAATCGAACTTTGAATGAATGTTCAAGGTTTTTAATTTATTCCCAATCAACTGCTCATTTTAATTAGCTAATTTCCAGGAATGTTACTTCTTGTATATTTGAAAATCTTGGTATTTGAAAATCAGTTTTTGAAAACTATTTTGATTTTTATCTAATTTGCCAAGAAAATCGAGATTATTTTACAATTTCAATGGAACGAAAAAAAAACGACAAAGACATTCTAAGTGATTGACTGAGGTCTTGAAGTTTGATTCTTTGTTGCCCTGAAAACCTCGAAATAATAGAAACTTGGAATAAAACGTTTGAAACACCTTGTGTTCTGTGTGTGTCTGTATGAGTGTTTGTGTGTGTGAGTGTCAAACTCCAAAATTGATTAAACGTGATTTAATGTCATTAAAAAAAAAAAAAACAGCCAGTGATTCATTCATTCATTTATTTAGATTGCTCTGAGTTACAATTGTGGGGTTGTTGTTGTTTTTTTTTTGGTTCTGCAGTTTTTCATGGCACTTTAAATGTTACAAAAATCATTATCATTTTCCACCTACTAAAAATGTTTCGCTTCACTTTTTGTTGTTGGTGTTTTTTTTTTTTGTTGCTCGTTTCGAACTCCAATGCCATTAACAGAACAACAACAGCAACAACATCAACATTGGCAATAAGACTGCAAAACAAATAAACAATTTAATTCAATGGGGGCAAAATATACAAAAATCAACAACTTAACCAAAAGGCAACAACAAAAAAAAACAAGAACAACAACAACAAAAACATTGCTGAAGAACGAGTGAGGAAACTGCACAATTGCTTTTTGGAAAAGATCACCAAGTTTGGAGGCGAAACACCAAGCTTAGCCACCATCTTCGGGTCTTCTCCTCTCACAACCTCCCTTATGCCTCTCTCTCTCTCTCTCTTGCTGTACTTAGCCTTGTCTCAATATGGGCCTGCACTTTGTTGCAAAAAGGTTAAACAATAAACTATTCCACAAAAGACGTAGAAAAAACAATCAGTTTGTGGTGGCTGCAATACATTCGGAGAATGACTACTACCCAGTACTAGAACACTTATGCCAAACCAAACATGATGGCAGTAAATCACAATTGCTTCTTGAAAAAAAATAAAAAAAAAAAAATCAACAAAAAAAATCGCCAAAATTCACCCGCTACTCATTCTTGAAGGGGGGAGGGGGTGGTGTGCATAAGAAAAAAATCCGAGGGCTAGGGGAGCTTCCATTTGGCGCAAAAAAAACCTACAATGCAAACAAGCACTTTTAAGGTTAATTGGGCATCAAGATTACTGGGTCGGAAATGGGACTAACGGTTGGTATTGCAAAGAGCATTACAGCCTCAAGAGAAGACAAAAACAAACAACCTCCCTCTCCAAAAAAAAAAAAAAAAAAAAAAACAAACAATCAAAACGGATGGATGAATGAATACTAAGACAGACAGACAAAGCGGCGGATGGATGGACGGACATATATACTTCTATTCGTAACAATGGCAGCAGCAGCAGCCGCAACATGGCCAACTGCCAATATTGGCACTTTGATTTTGATGAGTTGGGCTGATTTGTCTGGTATTTTGGGCCACATCAAGTCAAAAAGTTTGGCTTGAAAATAAATTGCAATTAAGTTTAAGCAACCCCCCTCTCTTTACCCCCCTCTTCACATGGTTCAAAATGCAGCATTTCAATTCTAAGCCTCGGCAACATGACGACAATCAAGTACCAACAATGAAAACTGAATTAAATAAATTAACGTGTATAAATAACAAATTACTTTGACCGACAAATTGTTCAAAAGGTTTTACAAGATATTAACAACAAAAAAAAAAAAAAAAACAAAAAAAAGTTATAAAGCATTAAGTTCGAACTATGAATACCCTCCAACATTTGGAACGAATTTAGAAATTAAAAAAAAAATAAAAAATAGAATCCGTTAAAAATTTTGCTAAGATCTTAAAAATTCCGAATATAGGATACCGATATTTAGAGGCCATACGAGGACCTGGACCTGCATAGGCAATTTTCTATTACAGGCTGTAGTAACCATTATGAAGATCAAATACGAAACTTGAAACAATTCCGGAGAATGAAGGATATAAATCCTTAAAATACCATATATGGAGAGATACCGATATATGAAGGGCTATACGAAGACGTGTACCTGCCTACGAAATTTTCTGTCATAGGCTATAGTAATAATTAGGAACTTTAAATACGAAATTTGAAACAATTGCGATTAATAATGTTGCCGAAATTCGCAAAATGACGAATACAGGGAGGTACCGATATTAAGGGGTTATGCGAAGACCTCAGCCTGCATAGCCAATTTTTTGTCATAGGTTGTAGTATCTATTTCGGACTTAAAATACGAAATTTGAAACAATTCCAGAAAATAGAGTAGCTAAAATCCTCAAAATACCAAATATCGGGAGGTACCGTTATACGGGGGCTCTACGAAGACGTGGACCTGCACAGACAATTTACTGTCATGGGCTGTAGTATCCATTACGATCTTCAAATACCAAATTTGAAACAATTCCGGTGAATAAATTCGCTAAAATCGTCAAAATACCCAATACCGTTATATGGGGGCTATGCGAAAATCTCGGCCTGCATAGCTAAGTTTCTGTCAAAGGCTATAGTACCCATTAGGAGCTTTAAATACGAAATTTGAAACAATTGCGATACATAATGTTGCCGAATTTCGCAAAATGACCAATATAGGAAGGTACGGTTATATGAGGGCTATAGGAAGACCTGGACCTGCTGAGCTAATTTTCTGTCATATATTGCAGTACCCATTGCCAAGTGCAAATACGAAGTTTGAAAAAATTCCGGAAAATAAAGTAGCTACAATCATCAAAGTACCGAATATGGGCAGGTACCGATATAAAGGGGCCATACGAAGGCCTGGACCTGCATAGCTAATTTTCTATCATAGATTGTAGTACCTATTGGGAACTTCAAATTAGAAATTTGAAACAATTGAGGTGAATAATGTCGGAAAAATCATTAAAATACCGAATATGGGAAGGTACGGTTATATGGGGGCTATACGAAGACGTGGACCTGCATAGACAATCTCCGGTCATAGGCTGTAGTATTCATTACGAACTTCAAATAACAAAATTGAGACAATTCTGCTGAAAAATGTCCCTTAAATCATCAAAATACCGAATATCGGGAGGTACCATTATATGGGGGCTCTACGAAGAAGTGGACCTGCACAGACAATTTTCTGTTACGAACTTTAAACACCAAATTTGAAATAATTCTGCTGCAAAATATCCCTAAAATCATTAAAATACCGAATATCGGGAGGTACGGTTATATGGGGGCTATAGGGAAACGTGGACCTGCACAAACAATTTTCTGTCACAGATTGTAGTACCCATTGCGAACTTCTAATACCAAATTTGAAACAATTCCGGTGAATAAATTTGCTAAAATCGTCAAATTACCCAATATCGGGAGGTACCGTTTTATGGGGGCTATACGAAGACGTGGACCTGCAGAGACAATTTTCTGTCACAGGCTGTAGTAGCCATTACCAACTTCAAATACCAAATTTGAAACAATTCCGGTGAATAATGTCGCTAAAATGATTAGAATACAGAATATCGGTAGGTATCGTTTTATGGGGGCTATACGAAGACGTGGACCCGCACAGACAATTTTCTGATATAGGCTGTAGTTTCCATTACGAACTTTAACTACCAAATTTGAAACAATTCTTCAGAAAAATATCGGTAAAATCATCAAAATACCGCATATCGGGAGGTACCGTTATATATGGGCTATACGAAGACGTGGACCTACATGGCCCATTTTCAATACCAACAGTCCTGCAGACATAATACACATTTGAGTAAAATTTTATCAACCTACTTCATTTCGTTCGGAAGCTAGAGGACGGACATAGCTAAATCGACATAGAATTTTATGCTGATCAAGAATATATATACTTTCTGCGGTCTTAAACGTATATTTCGAGGTGTTACAAACGGAATGACAAACTTAATATACCCTCCATGGTGGAGGGTATAAAAAAAACAAAAAATAGAATCCGTTAAAAATGTTTAAAAATGCCGAATATAGGGAGGTATTGTTATAAGGGGACTGGACCTGCATATGAAATTTTCTGTCATAATCGGCCGTGGCATCAGAATGAATGCCGAATATTAACGCGAAAATATTCTGGAGGGTGTATTAAAGCCTTGGGGACGCAAACATTTTAGCCGCAGACCTTGGACATTCCAACAGGACTCAGCACCATCACCACTCACCACGCGCCACCCAAGCATGGTTACAAAATGAGGTTCCTCGCTTCGCCACCAAAATCTCCGGACACCAATCCGTTAGACTATTGTATCTGGAGTTTTTTTTATCTCACCTTGTATGGGTATGGTATATGGACCCTAAAATGTATATTTCGAGTTGTTACAAACGGAAGTACAAACTTAATATACCCTTTATAACATTGTGGAGGGTGTAAAAAAACACAAAGAACAGCAAAAATTTCAAGCAATTGCTCATTGTTTTTCCAGGTAATTTATTTGTGTTGTAGTTGCTGTGGTTTTCTGCTGGTTTAAATGCAAAAAAAAAAAAAAAAAAATTGTCTCAACCAAAAAAACTCCCCTCAAGCCAAACCGGAAAATCAAACAAATTTACCCCCACACACACCATGTCGATGTTGGTTTTAACCTTTCAACCTTGTTTGGAGAGTCTCTTAACGAATGACTGTCTTAAAAACACATTTAAATCAATTATCCAATGAGATATTAAAAATTTGTTGTTATTTTTGCTGAATTGCTATGGAATAGGGAGGTACGCAGAGGAGGGTGTCATGGGGGAGCATGGATATTTTCTTGACATTTTTGTACATTTTAAATGGAAAAATTAATTATTTGCCAATTGGCCCCCACGACATTATTCCAAAATGTATTTCTACCTACGTCTCTGGATAAGTATTTCAAAATTACTTAAAGATGCCAATAACTTTGATATTTTTTTGGGGGCCAAGGAAACGGCTCCCCATGAAAAATATTCTGACATTTTCTGTTCATTTAATATGTAACAGATATTTTTTTTCCTCCCCCAAAATGGTTTCAAAATGCAATTCTGCCTACGTCTCTGGAATTGAATTCCCAAAATTACCTAAGGGCATCAACAACTTTGACATCTTTTGTGGGATTTCTTTGAATTTAAGCTATTGACAAAATCAGTGCACTGTAGTTGAGTTGAAGTCGAATTTTAATTGAACCACTCACCCACAACCTTCAGCAAAATAAATCAACCGTTTAAGGCAATCATGATTTTTCATGCAATTCTTTTAATTAGTTCTAGGTTTTTATTTAAAAAACAAGTAAAAAAACATTCAGTTCGGCCGGGCCAAACTTTTAATACCCTCCACCTTAGGGTAAAGGAAACATTAGAAGAAATGTGGCCAAAAACCATTAAAATGCCGAATATCGGGAGGTACCGTTATATGGGGGCTCTACCAAATCGTGGACCTACACATGCAAGGTTCCGCCAACGGAGCTAGAACCCATTATGACCTACAAATACCAATTTTCAGACAAATACGTGAAAAAAAGGGGCAAAAATCATCAAATTACCGAATATCGGGAGGTACCGTTTTATGGGGGCTATACCAAAACGTGGACCTATAATTACAATGACTCGCCACACGAACTGGGACCCATTATGATCTACAACTACCAAATTTTCAGTGAAATTCGTGAAAAAATCAGTCAAAAATCATCAAAATACCGAATATTGGGAGCTACCGTTATATGGGGACTATACCAAAACGTGGACCTATACATACAATGTTTCGCCACACGAACTAGGACCCATTATGACTCACAAATACCAATTTTTACACAAATCAGTGAAAAAATGTTGCAAAAACCATCAAAATACCGAATATCGGGAGGTACCGTTATATGGGGGCTATACCAAATCATGGACCCATACATGCAATGTTTCGCCACCGGAGCTGGAACTCATTATGACCAACAAATACCAATTTTTAGACAAATCCGTTAAAAACTGTGGCAAAAATAATCAAAATATCGAATATCGGGAGGTACCATTATATGAAGGCTATACCAAAACGTGGACCTATACATGCTATGTTTTGCCACACATACATGGACCCGTTATGACCTACAAATACCAATTTTCAGACAAATCCGTTAAATAATGTGGCATAAATCATCAAAATACCGAATATCGGGAGGTACCGTTATTTGGGGACTATACCAGAACGTGGACCGATATATCTCATTTTCAATACCAACCATCCTAGACACAATACCAATTGCTCTGCTAAATTTTGGCGCTCTACGTCAAATAATGTGGGCTGTATCGTGATTTCAACAGACAGACAGACAGACAGACAGACGGACATCGTTAAATCGACTTAGAATTTTATGCTGATTATGAATATATATACTTTATGGGGTCTACGACGAATATTTAAGGATGTTACAAACGGAATGACAAAGTTAATATACCCTCCTTTCCAAGGTGGAGGGTATAAAAATTGTACAAAATGCTGAGAGGTGTCATTTCATGTTTGTGACTTAAGTCTTTTGTTTAGGGGAAAGAAAAAAACTAATTTCTTCGGATCCATATTTAGATGCAGAAAAACTTTAGACGTGTCCTCCATAGACAACAGGATTATGTTGCAATTAATGTTTGTGTCTTAAGTCTTTTGTTTGAAGAAAATAGTTGTATGGATGTTTGAGTTTTCAGATAAAATCAATCAGATAATCAGATAAAATCAAATATTATGACCTTCTGCAATATTATGTAATGCATCAACTATTTAATAACTATTTTTATTAAAGAAAAAAGAAAATAATTTGATGAATTTAAAAAATGAAGTAAATATATATCTACTAAAAGAATATACCTAAAATTATGAAAATAGGTCATATACATTTTTGAAAATAGCATCGAAATTGGAGGTACACCCAAAAACATTAGCTTTTGTATGCACATATCTTTTGATCGATTAAAGATACAGATTTGGAACGAGTAACGGAATTTGAACAAAAATTAATTTCCAAATTAAATTGAAATTGGTTCAGTTTTAAATATTGCTCCCATATATATTTTTTATTTGTATTTGATGCCCCAAACATGATATATACATATGTCCGATTCCAATGAAATTTGGAATTTGACGGAATTTGGTCTCGAAATTTATGTGTCAAATTTTATTGAAATTGGTTAAGGGTTGGATGTAGCTCCCATGTGTAAAAATTATATCATTCAAGTTGGCCACGAATTTCCCTAAATGTATTCCTCAAAATAGGTCATTTTCTCCTCCAAATTATCCCCGAATTTTCTTCAATTTCCATCTCAAATTAGGGTAATAGATTCTTTATTTAACTCAGGGGTATGAGTTAATATCCCTTTACTCCTCAAAGTAGGCCATGAATTGACTCAAGTTCCTTTTTCAAAAAAAAAAAAAAAAAAAAAAAAACATTACATGGCTCTTCCTAACAAACTCAGAGTTATCTATTCTTTCGTCCTGAGCATGACCCAAAAATTCCTCTTATAATTTCCACTTTAAAAAAATGGCACAAAATGCTTTGACAAATAAATCACAAGCTGCCTTCAATTTCTTCCTTTTTAACAGACCTTGCTTTTTCAATTTTTCGAATTAGGCCGAGAGTTGTCAATTTTTTCTCCTTCAAAATAGACTTGGAATTGCACCAATTTCAACCCTCAAAAATACAGAATGCATAGCTTCGTTGCCTTTAATTTTTTTTTTTTTTTTGGAATTATCCCAATTTTTACCTTCAAAATTTGAGCACAGCATTTTTTTTTTTTTTTCAAAACACATAACTTGTTGTCTCTAAACAATTCCTTCAAAAGACCGACAAAAAATTTAAAAAATTACTGTAAATTCGTACTTAAAATACGCCTGGAATTGTCATCATTTCCCTCCACCAAAAAGGGCTAATCTCGTTTTTAAGTTTCTGTGTTGCATTCATGCTCAGGCTAAAATAAACCACAATTTTAGCCTGAAAACAGGCAAAGATTTTTTCTAATTTTAGGCCAAATATAATACACGAGCTGCCTTTAATTTTACTCTAAAATATTTCCCGAGAGGCCTCCAGTTTTAGCCTAAAATAGAAACACTAGTTGCCTATAATTTTTTGGCCTAAACCTAGATAACAAATTTCTCCTGATTTCTGCCAATGATATACGACGAAATTTATCCTGAAAATAAACCACAAGTTGTTTACATATAAGCCTCCTGGTTATCTATTGCCTTATAGTTTACAAATGACTAGAAATGGAACAAGGCCAGCTTTCCAAAAAAAAAAAAAAAAAAAAAAAAAAAAAAAAAAAAAAAAACGAAATCTCTTTTTTTTTTTTTGAGACAACTCGAGTATCCTGCAATTATATCCTAAAATTAGACTACCAACTACCTATAATTTTTGCCTAAAATTAGACAACGAATTGCCTAAAACAAGATCACAAGTTGCCTTTAATATTGTCCCAAAAGTATACCATGATTTATTTTCAAATTTTGTCAAAATGGACTTTGAATTGCCTAAAACTAGACCACAAGTTACTTTTAATATTGCCTAAAAATATGCGATGATTTACTTTAAATTTCGTCATGAAGTAGGTCCCGAAAATGATTTAGATTTCCTCCCCAAAATAGGTAGCCTTCAGTTCTGTCATCAAAATAGTTCTCTTATCAGCCTCAAAGTATGCACCATAAAATGCCTTGAGTTTATTCCATTAAATTGCTGTCCTCCATTGTTTTAGGATTATATAGCACCTGAATTTCCAACTTGATACAAAAACTTTCAATCTCAGCCACAGCATGGCCACGATTTTTTCTCAACTTTAGCCTCAAAATATGCAAATATTATATATTTTTTAAACATTTTAGGGTTAAATTTTTAAAAAAATAAAATTGACCAGACTCTGTCCTCGATTTTTTCAGGATGGTACAATAGTGTCTAATCTAAATTTTCAACTTGATAGAGGGTACGAGAAATTTCAATTTAAGCTACAACTTTGCCACGATCTTGTCTCAATTTCAGCCTCAAAATATGCAATGTTTCGTCACATGTGTTAACCTTAAAATTATAAAAAAATAATATTGACCAGATGCTGGCCTCGATATGTCAGGATAATAAAACAATGTCTCATCTTAAAATTTTCACCTTGATATGGGGTACGAGAACTTTCAATTTCAGTTACAACATGGCCACGATTTTGTCTTAATTTCAGCCTCAAAATATGCCAAATTCTGTAGCAATAAAATTGTAAAAAAAAATAAAATAGACCAGATGCTGTCCTCGATTTTTTTTAGGCTAATAGAACAGTGTCTAACCGGAACTCCCAACTTGATATGGGGTACGATATTTTTCACCATTTCAACCTCAAATTATGCAATGTTTCGTTATATATTTTAAACCTAAAATTATATTCGTAAATTGCTTGTAATTTTAGTTAAAAGTAATTTGTTCAAGAAACATATTTTTAAGAAGGCGCAGAAAAAATGATTCCACATTTTGAAATATAAAATAATTTAATTATTATTAATTTAAAAATAATTTTTTAAATAAAAAAACTTTTAATACATTATCTAATTTTTTCATTAATATTTACTCTTCCATACCAATTATTTTTTAAATTATAATTGCATTTGACTTCCGTGGCTAATATTAAAAATTCCAAAAAAAAATTAATATTCATTTTGATATAAACAAATAACCGTTAGAAGCTCCCGCTAATCACATCATCAGCATCTGTTTTATTATACACAGAACTGTTATAAAAATGCCTTAATAGAAACTGGAGCTAATACAACGGCCGCCATAAATCAATTTTAGTACACACTCAATACAAAAATTCTGGTTTTTGTTATTTTAATTTTTTCTCTCTGAAACTGAAACTGGCCACAGACAACAGAAGAAAAATATACAGTTGACATAAATAAATAAATTTTGTTTTATTTTGCACAAAAATGTTGTGTCTTAATTTGCTACTTTTTTTTGTTCCCTTGCTACATTTTCATTTCGAAATGCGAGTATCGAGTTCTGTTTTGAAACAAAAAAAAATTAAAATGTTTTGTGTGGTTTGCCATAAATTTAACACCGTCCACACCAAAAATCTAAAACAAAATATAAAATATGATTTTAATTAAGATTTTAAATAAAACTCCGAAAAAAACGGTATCTGTAGCTGAGTAGCTGCTTGCCTTTGTTTCACTTCCAAATTACCAAGAAAATTTATTGGATGCCAAGTGTATGCCGTGACATAATGGCATATGAGGGGGAATTTTTTTTTTAGCTGTTGTTTTGTTCGAATCCAATTTAATCAGATTTAGCAATTCAGATTATCTACGAAATACACAAATTCGCTGTGGATCAATAAATTATTTTGATTATGGTGTTAATTTTCGTCTGGCCATTAAATTTCATGGTAATTTTTGGCGGATTAACTTTATTATTAGATGTTTTGTCTATGTGTTATATATATATATATATATATATATATATATATATATATATATATATATATATATATTTAAACAAAATTATGGCAATTTGTGGCGAAAATTTTTAGTAATTAAATTAATGCATTGAAATGTGGCAAGATATCCTGATAATAACTAACAAATCATTGTTTATTTCTAGAATGCAAATTGTTGCATATTTTGAGGCTGACAAGGAAGAAATTCATAGCCTATTTTGAGAATTGAGAATGAAATATAAACAAGTAAAAAAGCCGGCCGGGCCGAACGTTGAATACCCTCCACCATTTGGTAAAATTTTAACAATTTTCAAAAAAATAAAATCCGTTAAAAATTCTGTTAATATCTTAAAAATACTTAAAAATAGCCGTATATTAGGGTCTATACGACGACGTGGACCTGCATAGGCAACTTTTGTCACAAGCTATTACAATATTCAAATGCGAAACTTGAAAAAAAAAATCTGTTTATAATGTAGCTAAAATCATAAAAATACCGAATATAAGGAGGTACCATGGGGGTTATAAAACATGGACCTGCACAGACAATTTTCTGTCACAGGCTGTAGTATCCGTTACGAACTTTAAATACCAATTTTGAAGCAATTCCGGTAAATAATGTCGCTAAAATCATCAAAATACCGAATATCGGGAGGTACAGATATATGGGGGCTATACGAAGGTGTGGACCTACATGTGCCATTTTCTGTCTTCACCCGTAGTATCTATTACGAACTTTAAATACCAATTTTGAAACAATTCTGGTAAGTAATGTCGCTAAAATCATAAAAATACCGAATATCGGGAGGTACAGATATATGGGGGCAATAGGAAGGCGTGGACCTACATGGCTCATTTTCTGTGTTGGGATGTAGTATTCATTTCGAACTTTAAATACCAAATTTGAAACAATTCCGGTAAGTAATGTCGCTTAAATCATCAAAATACCGAATATCGGGAGGTACCGTTATATGGGGGCTATAGGAAGACGTGGACCTACATGGCCCATTTTCAATACCAAAAATCCTGCAGACATAATACACATTAGAGTAAAATTTTACCAATCTACTTCATTTCGTTCGGAAGCTAGAGTGATTTCCACAGACGGAGAGACGGAAAGACGGACGGACATTGATAAATCGACATCGAATTGTATGCTGATCAAGAATATATATACTTTATGGGTCTAAAATGTATATTTCGAGGAGTTACAAACGGAATGACAAACTTAATATACCCTCCATAGTATGGTGGAGGGTATAAAAAAGGCAGATATTGGGGGGTATTTCCTTGATCTATTTAAAGGAAATAATTTAAGTTAACCCTTGGAACAATTAAAGAGAAGAAATTTAAAAAAAAACTGTTCTATATTGAGGCTAAAAATATAAGCAGATCGATGTTTTGGAGAAACTTTAAAGGCTACGCGTAGCCTTTAGTTATGCAGAAATTGGAGTCCGATCTTCTATGAAGAAGGAAATTGTAAGCAACTCCTTATCTGGTGAAAGGAAACAAGTTAAAAAGCAGGAAGTTTAGCCAGGCCAAACTTTGAATACCCTTCACCATTTGGAATGAATTTGGAAATTTTCATAAAAATAAAATCCGTTAAAAAATCTCTTAAAATCTTAAAAATACCGAAAGTAGATGTCTATACGAAAACTGAATTAGGCAACTTTTGTCATAGGCCATTAAAATATTCAAATACGAAACTTAAAAAAAAATCCGATGAAAATGTATTTAAAATCATCAAAACGCCGCATGTATCTGTACCTCCAGATATATAAAGACCTGGACGTGCATAGACAATTTATTTTTTTTTAGACACCTACTGTGTATGATTGACCTGCAGATGATTTTTCTCTAATTTGTTTCGAAAATTATGTTGACCATCGATAATGTCCTCACAAAATATGAATAGTCTTGTTATCTCTTTCCTGCGAATAAAAGACTTAAGAAACGAACTGGAGAATGCAGCTCGCGTTTATTATCAAATTCAGATGAAATTTTCCATACAATATTTGATTGCCCCAAAGGACTAACCCCATTGAAATTGATGAGAATCGTTTCAAATTTAAATATAGGTCCCATATAAATCTTCAAACGATTTCGGCTTAATTGTGTACCAAATGGCCAATATCAGTCCGAATGACCTGCATTTTGGGACATCAGAACGAATTCAGTCTAGAAACAACTTTTGCAAATTTTTTAAAAACCCGTTTAGATATGGCTATATGTTTCATCCGATTTGGGGTTTTATGTCTCGTAATATGTACTCCACAAGAATAATATTCGGTACCAGATAAATTTTGGAGGTCAAAAATACCTCCGTCGAGTGTTATCGATGTCAGGTCAAATTTGGATATAGCTCCCATATATACTTCCAACCGATTTCGGGTGAATTGTGATCCAGATGGCCAAAAGTCTTGAATTTTGGCACATCCGACTTAAGTACTTAAAATTTGGCAAAAATCGGTTCAGACATATCGCTATAGCTCTCATACCTCTATTTCGTCCGATTTGAGGTTTTAAATTCCTATGCATTCGACAACCAAGATATTTGGTACCAGATAACTTATAGAGCTCGGAAATACCTGTTCAATGTAATTGTTATCAAGATAGGTTCACATTTGGAAATGGCTCCCAAATAAATCTTCCAACGATTTTGCTTTAATTGTGCCCCAAATGGCTAATATCAGCCCAAATGGACTGAATTTTGACACTTCCAAAGGAATTTAGCCAGGAAGCAAGTTCATCAAATTTGGTGAAAATCGGTTTAGATATAACTATATCTCCCATATATATGTTTTTTCCGATTTGGAGTTTTAAGTCACTCAAAAACAAGGATATTTGATACCGGACATCAGGTATAGCTCAAAAACACCTCTGCCAAATTTTATTGAGATTGGTTCAGATTTGGATATAGCTCCCATATATATATCTTTAACCGATTTCAGGTACATTGTGCATCAAATGGCTAATATCAACCCAGAAAGACTGAATTTTGGCACATCCAAAAGAATTCTGCCCAGAAGCAAGTATTTCAAATTTGGTGAAAATCGGTTCCGATTTGGGGTTTTAAGTCCCTCACATTCGTAATATGCACTCAAAAATAAGGATATTTGAAACCGGACATCAGATACAGCTCGAAAAGTACCTGTGCCAAATTTTGTCGAGATCTGTTCAGATTTTTATATAGCTTTGATATACATCTTCATCCGATTTAAGGTTATTCTCCACCATATATGTATATCTATTTTATACCCTCCACCATAGTAACCCTATATTTAATATGTCATTTCGTTCGTAATACCTCGAAAAAAAATTTTAGACCCCTCATGATCTGCATAAAATTCTATGTCGATTTTTGTCCGTCCGTTCGTCTGACAGTCTGTGAAAATCACTCTAGCCTCCGAATGAATTGAAGTAGGTCGATATAATTTTACTTAAATGTATGTTTGGTCTGCAGGGCTTTTGAAAATGAAAATGGACCATATAGGTCCACTTTTTGGTATAGCCACCCTATATGACTTTACCTCCCTATATTCGGTATTTTGATGATTTTAGCGACATTATTTACCGGAGCTATTTCAAATTTAGCATTTGAAGTTCGTAATGGATACTACAGCTTGTGACAGAATATTGGCTGTACAGGTCCAGGTCTTCGTATCAGTCTGTGGAAATCACTCTAGCCTCCGAACGAATTGAAGTAGGTTTATATAATTTTACTCAAATGTGTGCTTGGTCTGCAGGACTTTTGAAATTTAAAATGGGCCATGTAGGTCTACCTTTTGGTATAGCCCCCATAGATCGGTACCTCCCGATATTCGGTATTTTGATGATTTTAGCGACATTATTTACCGGAATTGTTTCAATTTTGGTATTTGAAGTTCGTAATGAATACTACAGCCTATGACAGAAAATTGTCTGTACAGGTCCAGGTCTTCATATAGCCCCCATATAATGGTACCTCCCGATATTCGGTATTTTGATGATTTTAGCGACATTATTTACCGGAACTATTTCGAATTTAGTATTTGAAGTTCGTAATGGATACTTCAGCTTGTGACAGAATATTGGCTGTACAGGTCCAGGTCTTCGTATAGCCCACTTACAACAGTACCTCCCAATATTATTATGATTTTAGCTACATTATTCTCTGGAATTGTTTCAAATCTCACATGTGGTGATCTTAATGGGTACTACAAGCTGTGACAGAAAATTGTCCCAAATTGAGACGACTCTAAAGCCGTGATACGCATTCAAAAAACATTCATAGTTGGTATGATCAACTATACATAAATCCCCAATATGATTTTTTTTTTTTGTTACGGGAGCTCTACTATATGCGCATATTGGTGGAGAGTATTATATAGTTTGCCCTGCCCGACTTTTAGGCTGAATTTGAGAAAAAATCATGGCAACCTTCCGGATGAAATTGCAAGTTCTCATAACCTATATCAAGTTGGAAATTTTAATTTAATTCTATTATTTTGTCCTGAAAAAAATTCAAGGGCAACTTCTGGCCAATTTTATGCAAGAAATCCAAGTCCACTTGTGGTATACTTTAAGGCTGAAATCATGGACTACATGAGGAGGAAATTGAAGAAATGAGGAGTTTTGTAATTATTATTGTTTTTATTTTTTCTAACAAAATTTGAAAATTTTCAGTATTTCCAAACATCCCCCAATGGGTTAATAACACCCATATATCAATGACATATTGATTACCATACCTTTGGCAGTTGTACTTGCCTTCCAATTGACATTTAAGACAAACCAAAAAAAAAAACTGAAACAACAAAATATTGAATGTTATTATAAGTTGTTGGACATTGTCGTTGGCGTCGTCGATGCTTCGTCGCCTTCGTTTGTCAGAATTGAACTCATAAATATCATGGCAGCTTTAAAATCACGATATAAATTAATTTTAATTTTGTTGACAAATTAATCACTTTAAGGCAGCAAATTACTTTGGACCAAAACATAAATCTTAATGACTCAAAATAAAGGCAAACCAAACAAAATATACACAGCGGATATGTTGCCAGCCGGGCAGCGAGACTAACCCGAAAACCAAACCAAACCTACACCTACAAAAAACCCAAATCGTTGAAATCCAAAACCAAACCGAAAAACACCTACGTAGAAATTTTGCTCTTCAGGCCCTGGCAACTAATGCTTGGCTACAAATTAGCGTTAACAGTCAATGGGCCAAACATGATTTGATAATGACAGCCAAGAGAGAGGGAAAGAGAGAGAGGAAGGGTGCTAGTTGGATGGGAAGGATTTCGGTGTGATTTAGTTTTTTTCTGTTTTTAATTATTTTTTTCAAAACTGATTTAATTGAAATTTTTATAAAAAAAAATATTTAAAAAAGAAAAAAAATATTCCCATGTTGAATTCTCCCGGACCCTGAGGTAACCAAGGCATCCGGCTTGTCTAAATGGATTTTTTGGCCTTCAGCTGGTCCGTATGGGTCCCCTGAACACCAGCTTGTGTGTATGTACTCCTCGGCATTCACCACATCTAGCTCGTCTATGTAGCCTCCCTTGACTACAGCTGGTCTATATGGACTCTCTAGCTTCCAGGCTCGTTTATATGGACTCTCTGGCTTCCAGGCTAGTTTATATGGACTCTCTGGCTTCCAGGCTCGTCTATATGGACTCTCTGGCTTCCAGGCTCGTCTATATGGATTCTCTGGCCTCCAGCTCGTCTATATGGACTCTTTGGCCTCCAGCTCGTCTATATGGACTCTCTGGCCCCCAGCTCGTCTATATGGACTCTCTAGCCCCCAGCTCGTCTACATGGACTCTCTGGCCTCCAGATCGCGTATATGGACTCCCTGGCCTCCAGCTCGTCTATATGGACTCCCTGGCCTCCAGCTCGCGTATATGGACTCCCTGGCCTCCAGCTCGTTTATATGGACTCCCTGGCCTCCAGCTCGTCTATATGGACTCCCTTGGCTCCATCTCGTTTATAAGGATTTCCTGGCCTCCAGCTCGTCTATATGGACTCCCTGGCCTCCAGCTCGTCTATATGGACTGCCTGGCCTCCAGCTCGCCTATATGGACTCCCTGGCCGCCAGGTCGTCTATATGGACTCCCTGGCCTCCAGCTCGTCTATATGGACTCCCTGGCCTCCAGCTCGTCTATATGGACTCTCTGGCCTCCAGCTCGTCTATATGGACTCCCTGGCCTCCAGCTCGTCTATAGGGATTCCCTGGCTTCCAGCTCGTCTATATATGGACTCTCTGGCCTCCAGCTCGTCTATATATGGACTCTCTGGCCCCCAGCTCGTCTATATGGACTCTCTAGCCCCCAGCTCGTCTACATGGACTCTCTGGCCTCCAGATCGCGTATATGGACTCCCTGGCCTCCAGCTCGTCTATATGGACTCCCTGGCCTCCAGCTCGCGTATATGGACTCCCTGGCCTCCAGCTCGTTTATATGGACTCCCTGGCCTCCAGCTCGTCTATATGGACTCCCTGGCCTCCAGCTCGTTTATATGGACTCCCTGGCCTCCAGCTCGTCTATATGGACTCTCAGGCCACCAGCTCGTCTATAGGGACTCCCTGGCTTCCAGCTCGTCTATATATGGACTCTCTGGCCTCCAGCTCGTCTATATGGGCTCTCTGGCCTCCAGCTCGTCTATATGGACTCTTTGGCCTCCAGCTCGTCTATATATGGACTCTCTGGCCCCCAGCTCGTCTATATGGACTCTCTAGCCCCCAGCTCGTCTACATGGACTCTCTGGCCTCCAGATCGTCTATATGGACTTTCTGGCCTTCCGCTCGTCCATATGAGCTCTCCCGGGCTTTAGTACATTTATATCGACTCCCTGACCTTCAACTCATCTATATGGACTCCCTGGCGTCCCGCTCGTCCATATTGCCTTCGGCTCGTCTATATAGACTCACTGGAATCCAGCACATCTATATGGACTCTTTGGCCTTCTGTTTATCTATATGGGCTCTCTGGCCTCCTGCTCGTCCATATTGGCACTCTGACCTGCAACTCGTCTATATGGGCACTCTGATATTCAACCCGTCTATTTCAACTCCCTGGCCTTCAGCTGGTCTTTAAGGACTTTCTGGCCTTCAGCTGGGCTTTAAGGGCTTTCTGGTCTTCAGCCCGTCTATATGGACACCCTGCTATCCAGCTCGTCCATATGGCTCTTTGGCCTCTTACAGCTCGTTTTTATGGACTCCCTAGCCTTAAGCCCGTTTGTATGGACCCTCTGCCTTTTGCTCGTCATTATGAACTGCCTGACCTTCATTTCGTCTATATGAACTCCCCTGACCTCTTCCAAATATTTACGTCGTTATTTTCTATTTTTTTTTTAATTTTTGTATTTTTTTAAATATTTTTTTTATTTAAAAATCGATTTAATTCCATTCCATTTGATTCTCATCTCTTTCTCGTCTTCTCCATTTCCATTTCAGTCATTTTTCGGCCGCTCCTACAACAATTTGTCTTCCATCTCGGATTGCAAAAACAACGGCGAATGCATCATCAACAAAAAGAATCGCACAGCCTGCAAGGCTTGCCGCCTGCGCAAATGTCTGATGGTGGGCATGTCCAAGAGTGGCTCCCGTTATGGACGCCGATCGAATTGGTTTAAGATCCATTGTCTGTTGCAGGAACAGCAGCAACAGGCGGCAGCTGCCATGGCGGCGCATCAGCAAAATCATCAGCATCAACAACAGCAACAGGCACAGCATCAAACGGCGGGGCATCATCCGGGTTTGTTGGCGGCCCGGGGTGGTATACCACCACCAGCTGCCGCGGCTGCAGCCCTAGGTATGCTGGGCCATGCCGGAGCCTATCCAGGGCTCTATCCACCACGTACCAAAGAAGAATTGATGATGTTGAGCCTGGAAGAATATGCCAAACATCCGGTAACCTCACCCTCGGTTAGTTCGCCGGATTCCCATAACTCGGATAATTCAGGGGAGGTAAATGGTAGAGGGGTGGCGGCCAGTAATCCCGGTTTGCTGCACTTATCCGCCAAACATGTTGCCGCCGAATCAGCCTCCGGTTCCTCTGCCTCCACAAATGCCAATGTTCCTGCACCCCATCCCCTGAGGAAAGATCTACCGCCCTTCTTGCCCTTGTCATTTCCCGCCCTGTCATCAATGCCTGTCATGCCACCACCCAGTTTTCTACCTCCATCACATTTGCTGTTCCCCGGCTATCATCCTGCCCTCTATCAACATGCCCATGCAGGGCTGCTGAAACCCTCACCGGAGCAACAGGTTGCCGCCGCAGCAATGCATCAATTATTTCAAAATTCTCCCAGATTTCATGGTGTTCCCAATCCCACCACCAGTCCCCTGGCCATGCATGAGAGTCATCACAAACTAACCCCGTCCGAAGATAAACCTGATAGTCCTCGATCCGATGCCTTGAACAATAATCACATACCCAATGGCAGTAAGGCTGCCGAGGAGTTAACCAAGAGATTCTATTTGGATGCGGTACTAAAATCCCAGCAACAGCAGCAGGCCCATAGCCCTCCACCAGCCACCAAATTGCCGAATCTCAGCAAACATGATCATTCCATTAGTGCCCTGGTAACACCCAATTCGGAGAGTGGTAGGGCTCAACACAATCATTCCCGCCAAAGTAATGAGGAGGAGGAACAAGAGAGGGAGGAGAGTCCGAATAAAAACCGCTCCCACGAAACCCAAGCCAATGGCCATGATGGAGAGAGGTCTAGAAATGTGGGCGAAGAAAATAATGCAAATGAGGAAGAAGATGAAGATTTAGTGGTTTCAATGACCCCACCCCACTCCCCCTTGGAGGTTGATGATGGTCCCCATCCCAGATGTGATGATGAAAAATCTCAAAACCCCAATGCCGAACATAACTCTCAAGACAATCCCATCGATTTAAGCATGAAAGCTGTGAGCTCGGTGACCAGCACGGTCAGTGAGGGTAGTCAGAGTAGTGGCAGGGGGGCCCAGATTAGGGCTAATGATAAATGTGATTCATCCTCCTCGTCCTCTGAAACAGAAAATGAAAAGGAAAAGACCGCGAGGGTTTTGGATCCGTGGAAGACTTCGGAGGAATTGATTAGAAAAAGAGATCATGAAAAATCGAATTTGAAGAGAAATCTTTCTGAGGAGAGTAACAAATTGGGGGAGCCGGAGGAGATACCCAGGAAAATTGCTAAATTGGGAACAGCGGCATTGGATTTGACACAGAAAATTTGAGAAACTGCAGATCGAGATGAGTAAAAGAGATCACTATATCTTTCAAGCTTTGGGAGAAATAAAGGAATAAAAAAGGAGGGAAAGGGATAAATCTGGTTTGAAGAGGAAACTATCAGAGTAGAATAAAAAATTGGAGGAATCGGGAAGTATACCCACAGAAATTTAAAAAAATAATTATAAATTGCACAGTGCAAGAGAGAGAGAGAGAGAGTGAGATAAGAGAGAGGGAGAAATGATGATATAGATCTGCCTCTATTCAAGGCCTAGGAATATAATTTTTTCACACTTAGAGAGAGAGTTTTGAGGAAACTTAAAGAGAGAGAGTGAGTGAGTGTATGATCTTTACAGAGAACTCACCATCAAAAATCGCCACCGAAAACAGAGAAAAGTGAATACAAGTATAACCAATGCCACTAGCGTACGTTTTTGGGCAGTTTTGCACATCAATGAAATATAGCTGAACTAATTGAAATTAAAAAAGATAATTTAAAAAAAAAATACCGGAAAATATAAAATAAATTTTTCCGGAAAAATTGGAAAAGTCCTGTGAATTAAAAGAGAACATTTTACATAATTTCAAGTGGGTAATAAATTGGAAATTTTAGATTGGATCCCCTTTTTCTTAAGGGATAAGAAAAAATATAAAAAATCACAATCAGAGTTTTCGAACACATAATTTCGGAGTTTTTATAATTATCGTAAATTCCGTATTTCTTTTAATCAAATCTTTCAAAATTCCAAATCATGGTGCCCTACACGACATAGGTGTAAGGGTATTATGTCTTTGTGTATTTATTTGAAACAGGGAGAAGGAAGCGAGATATACCCATAGTTACTTCTGAGTCGATTTATGCATGTCAGTCTGTCCGTCGATGTATTTTTGTGAACAAAATTTAGGTCGGATTTATTATCCGATTTAGATGAGATTTTGCAAACAATATTTGTTTGGCCCAAGGACGAACCCTATTGAAATTGGTGATAATCGGATCAGATTTAGATATAGCTGCCATATATATCCTCAACCGATTTCGGGTTAATTGTGCACCAAATGGCCAATAAAAGTCCTAATGACCTGAATTTTGGTACGTCTGACCAAATTCAGTGCATAAGCAAGTACATCAAATTTGGAGAAAATCGGTTCATATATAGTTATAGCTCCCATATATATGTTTCATCCGATTTGGAGTTTTAAGTCCTCACCTGCGTAATATTCACTCCACAACAATGATATTTGGTACCAAATGTCTGATACATCCCAGAAATACCTCTGCCAAATTTTATCAAGATCGATTCAGATTTGGATATAGACAGCTCTCATATATCTTCAACCGATTTCGGGTTAATTGTGCGCCAAATGGCCAATTTCAGTACAAATGACTTGAATCTAAGCACATCCGACCGAATTAAGTCTAGAAGCAAGTACACCAAATTTGGTGAAAAGCGATTCAAATATAGCTATAGCTGCCATATATATGTTTCATCTGATATGGGGTTTTAAGTGTCCGTCTGTCTGTCTGTTGAAATCACGATACAGCCCACATTATTTGACGTAGAGCGTCAAAATTAAGCAGAGCAATTTGTATTGTGTCTAGGATGGTTGGTATTAAAAATGAGATATATCGGTTCACGTTTTGGTATAGTCCCCATATAACGGTACTTCCCGATATTCGGTATTTTGATTATTTATGCCACATATTTTCACGGATTTGTCTGAAAATTGTTATTTGTAGGTCTAATGGATCCCAGTTCGTGTGGCAAAACATTGCATGTAGAGGTGCACGTTTTGGTATAGTCCCCATATAGCAGTACCTCCCGATATTCGGTAATTTGATGATTTTTGCCAAATTTTTTTCACGGATTTGTCTGAAACTTGGTATTTGTAGTTCATAATAGGTTCTAGCTCCATGGCGAAACATTTCATGTATAGGTCGACGATTTGGCATAGCCCCCATATAACGGTACCTCCTGATATTCGGCATTTTAATGGTTTTTGGCACATTTTCCCATGAATATGTCTAAAAATTGGTATATGCGGGTCATAATGGGCTCTAATGTTTCCTTTACCTTTAGGTGGAGGGTATTAAAAGTTTGGCCTGGCCGAACTTAATGTTTTTTACTTGTTTTAATATAATCCTTCTCGAAGTGATATAATACACTCTATAGCAATATTATTTGGTATAAAAGAAAGATATAAAGTTCTTCGTCAAAATTAGTGAAAATCGATTCAGAATTGAATATGCCCCCAATATTTCCCTCTGAAACCAAACTAAAACTGCTCTAAAACCAAATATTGATAGGTGGTATGATCTACTTCAAATAAATTCATTTGTTACGGGAGCCCTACTAAATATGCATAGTGGTGTAGGGTATAATATAGTCGGCCCCGCCTGACGTTGGCTTTTCCTTAGTATTTTTTTTTTTATTTTTTATCGTCTAGTTTTTTGTATTTTTTTAAATTTCTATTTTTTTAATTTTTATTTTTTCTAATTTTTTAGTTTCTATTTTTCCAATTCATCCTCAAAAAATCTCTCAATATTGTCTTGTGAATCCCAATACTAGATTTGAAGTGTCAATAGGAGAATTTTTTCAATAGAATTTATTTAAGAACAAAATTAGCAAATGATTGTGAAAAACTTTAAAATTTATGAATTTATTTTAGTTTACCCTTTAGTTAACAATATTTAATTTTTTTAATGAATTTAAAATTTTTGTATTATTTGATAATATTTTTTATTCATTTTGTATAGAACAATGTGTATTTTGTATTAATAATAAATCCAAACATTTGTAGAAAAATATTATTATTATTATTTTTGTAGTCAATTAGCAAATGCTTTCTTTATTATATAGCAGCATAGTTTTATAAAAATAAAATAAATAAAATAAATAAATTATTAAATTATTTTTATACAATAATGTGAACATTTTTTATAGAAAATGAAATAAAGGAAATTCGAAAATAAAATAATAAAATTGTTTTATATTTTCTAAAATAGGCTGAAAGTAAGTAAATATATCCCTTCTCGGAAACTATTTTTTTCCCTAAAAAAATATTAAAAAAAAAACAAGGCACTACCGAAAGTGGTGAACTCCCGAATTTGTTTTTCTCCGATGAGAAAACCTTCGTTGTCCAGCAGTTTGTAAACAAACAAAAGGATCGTCGTTACTTGGCCACCAGAACTTAAGCGCCGGCCATGGTGATTGTGTGGGCCACCATAACAGCCGATGGTCGCTTTTCGCTCGTATTAATCAACCGTGGCATCAGAATAAATGCCGAATATTATAACGAAAATATTCTGGAGGGTGTATTAACGCCTTGGGCGCACAAACATTTTGGTCGCTGACCTCGGACATTCCAATAGGACTCAGCACCATCGCACTCAGCACGCGCCACCCAAGAATGGTAACAAAATGAGGTTCCTCGCTTCGTTTCCAGCGCACAATGGCCACCAAAATCTCCGGATACCAATCCGTTGGACTATTGTGTCTGGAATTCGCCGGGTATGGGCCAAAATACCGCAGTGCAATATTCGGGCAGCGTGTGACGGTTTCATTGGCTGTTTGAAGTTATTTAAATATTTTTAGAAGGCTACTTTTAGGCGTGGCATTTTTAAAAATATTTTTCAAAAACTATTTATGGGCGTGGATTTTTTAAAAATATTTTTAGAAGGCTACTTTTAGGCGTGGCATTTTTAAAAATATTTTTCAAAAACTATTTATGGGCGTGGATTTTTTAAAAATATTTTTAGAAGGCTACTTTTAGGCGTGGCATTTTTAAAAATATTTTTAAAAGACTACATTTAGGCGTCGAATTTTTTAAAAATATTTTTAAAAGACTACATTTAGGCGTCGAATTTTTTAAAAATATTTTTTCATCAAACCTTTATAACCGTGGATTTTTTTAAAATATTTTTTCATCGAACCTTTACTGGCGTGGATTTTTTTAAAATATTTTTTCATCGAACCTTTACAGGCGTGGATTTTTTTAAAATATTTTTTCATCGAACCTTTACAGACTTGGATTTTTTAAAAAATATATTTTCATCAAGCCTTACAGGCGCGGATTTGTTTAAAAATATTTTTTCATCAAACCTTTACAGGCGTGGTTTTTTTTTAAATATTTTTTCATCAAACCTTTACAGGCGTGGATTTTTTTAAAAATATTTTTCCATCAAACCTTTACAGGCGTGGATTTTTTAAAAATATTTTTTCATCAAACCTTTACAGACGTGGATTTTTGTTTAAATATTTTTTCATCAAACCTTTACAGGCGTGGATTTTTTTAAAAATATTTTTTCATCAAACCTTTACAGACGTGGATTTTTTTAAAAATATTTTTTCATCAAACCTTTACAGGTGTGAATTTTTTTAAAAATATTTTTTCATCAAACCTTTACAGGTGTGAATTTTTTTAAAAATATTTTTTCATCAAACCTTTACAGACGTGGATTTTTTTAAAATATTTTTTCATCGAACCTTTACAGGCGTGGATTTTTTTTAAAAATATTTTTTCATCAAACCTTTACAGGCGTGGATTTTTTTTAAAAATATTTTTTCATCAAACCTTTACAGGCGTGGATTTTTTTAAAAATATTTTTTCATCAAATCTTTACAGGCGTGGATTTTTTTAAAAATATTTTTTCATCAAACCTTTACAGGCGTGGATTTTTTTAAAAATATTTTTTCATCAAACCTTTACAGGCGTGGATTTTTTAAAAATATTATTTCAACATTCATTTACAAACATTTCCAACAACATTTACAAACGAGGATTTTCCTGATGATTTTGGCTTGAAAAATATTTTGAGAAATTCTATGGCTATAGAAATATTTTTTTGTTATTTTTTTCTGTAACTTCTGACCCATATTTGTGACTGAAACAAAATGCTTGTCTCATTGTATTCCTTTGATAGACCATAACAAATATTTTCTTTTTTTTTTGTTTTTTTTTTTTTCGTTTAATTTCAAAACCCCACCTTGTATCCATACCCAAAAGAGGGAAATATCTTCCGACAGAGTATTGAATAACTTTCTACATTGCATAGTCTACATTTAACGCCTACTTGCAAATGTCTAGCACTCTCCAGCTATATAATTAACTATATTCACATACTCAATACGATGCGATTCGATTCGATTACATTGAAGGCAGCAGCAGCAGCAGGGGAACACCTCTTTATTAACAAGCCTTTATTTGAGAAGGTGTCTGAGGAAAAGAAGCGAACCAAAAATAAATAGCAAAAAATCTAGGTGAGTTAGTGATCTCAATACGCTTGGAAATCAGCAGCAGAGCTAAACACATGAAGAAGACAAAAACAACAACAACAACGGAAAAAAATCAAATCAAACCCTTTTTAACGATTTCACAATCTTTAAAGAGCAACGACATCACACATCGCTGAAGAATCAATGCTGGCAAACGGCATTCAAGTAAGTCAGTCAGCCAGCCAGCTCAGCTCAGCTCGTAAAATGAAATCAAATCAAACATCTTCAAAACAATTTCCTTACACAAATAATGGGTGTTGCCATTAAAGCTGAGCCATGGCAAAAGAAGAAGACGACAACGACGGAAAAAAATGAGTGGCAAAAAAATGGGAAAAAGTGCCACTTAAATTGCTCCCGTTGTCACACCGTTTCGAAACCGGGACAGACAAACATCTTCTGATCCACAACAGCTCCAGCAACATCGGCAGCAGCAGCAGCAGCATTGTCAACATTTGCATGCAAATTTCCATCACAGCAAATCACGGTAATCTTCCAATCCATCTTCCGACAGCATTAAAGTATAACACCAACTCTGGATACCAGCACAATGTGCCAAACGACAATACCTTTGCGCACTTCCAAATGGAAAACTAAAGAAAATTTATTGCAGCCAAAGAAAAACAACAAACTCACATGAACACAGCGAGGCAGTCTGGCTGTCTTGGCTGTTGCATTAATGGGCACGTCACTTGCCGCTCATGTCACACTCTAAATATATTTTGTCACTCGAGATCCAGGCTGACATTTGTCTATGGGAGGCCAGACGATGTTGACTCGAAATCTGGTAGCTGGCAGTGCAACTGAGCGCATTTGCAAAATGTCAATCTCATTCTATTCTGTATTAGCAGCTCATCATTTGGTTTGGGGTTTTAACGAAATCGAAATGTTGTGGTGGGGGAAATCGGTATGCTATAGTGGGTCATGAAATGAAAACATTAAACAAAAAATCCACGCCCATAAATAGACTTCAAAAAATATTTTTTAAAAAATCCACGCCTATAAATAGTCTTCAAAAAATATATTTTTTTAAAATCCACGCCTATAAAAAGACTTCAAAAATATTTTTTTAAATCCACGCCTAAAAATAGACTTCAAAAAAATTTTTTTAAAAAAACCCACGCTTATAAATAGGCTTCAAAAAATATTTCTTCAAAAATCCACGCCTATAAATAGACTTAAAAAATATTTCTTCAAAAATCCACGCCTATAAATAGACTTAAAAAATATTTTTTTTAAATCCACGCCTAAAAATAGACTTCAAAAAATATTTTTTTTAAAAATCCAAGCCTATAAATAGATTTCAAAAAATATTTTTTTAAAAATCCAAGCCTATAAATAGACTTCAAAAAATATTTTTTTAAAAATCCAAGCCTATAAATAGATTTCAAAAAATATTTTATTAAAAATCCACGCCTATAAATATACTTCAAAAAATATTTATTAAAAAATCCACGCCTATAAAAAGACTTCAAAAAATATTTTTTTTAAAAAATCCACGCCTATAAAAAGACTTCAAAAAATATTTTTTTAAAAAATAAACACATATAAATAGACGTCAAGAAATATTTTTAAAAATCAACGCCTATAAATAGACTTCAAAAAATATTTTTTAAAAAATCCACGCCTATAAATAGAATTCAAAAAAATATTTTTTTAAAAAATCCACGCGTATAAATAGACTTCAAAAAATATTTTTTAAAAAATCCACGCCTATAAATAGACTTCAAAAAATATTTTTTTAAAAAAATCCACGCTTATAAACAGACTTCAAAAATTTTTTTAAAAAATCCACGCCTATATTCAGTCTTCAAAAAATATTTTTAAAAAATCCACGCCTACACATAGACTTCAAAATATATTTATTAAAAATCCACGCCAATACATAGGCTTCAAAAAAATGTTTTTAAAACATCCACGCCTATATTCAGTCTTCAAAAAATATTTTTTAAAACATCCACGCCTATATTCAGTCTTCAAAAAATATTTCTAAAAAATCCACGCCTATATTTAGTTTTCAGAAAAAATTTTAAAAAATCCACGCTTATAAATAGTCTTTGAAAAATAATTTTAAAAAATCCACGCCCATGAATCGTCCTTGGAAAATAGTTTTAAAAAAACCCACGCCCATTAATAGTATTTTAAAAATATTTCTAAAAATCCACGCCCATAGATAGCTTTCAAAAAAATATTTTTAAAAAATCCACGCCCATGAATAGTCCTTGGAAAATAGTTTTAAAAAAACCCACGCCCATTAATAGTATTTTAAAAATATTTCTAAAAATCCACGCCCATAGATAGCTTTCAAAAAAATATTTTTAAAAAATCCACGCCCATATATAGTCTTCAAAAAATTGTTTAAAAAATCCACGCCCATAAATAGTCTTCAAACATATTTTTAAAAAATCCACGCCCATAAATAGTCTTCAAAAATATTTTTAAAAAATCCACGCCTATAAATAGTCTTAAAAAATATTTTTAAAAACCCAGATGTATAAATAGTCTTCAAAAAATATTTTTAAAAAATTCACGCCCATTCTTCAAAAAATATTTTTAAAAAATTCACGCCCATTCTTCAAAAAATATTTTTAAAAAATTCACGCCCATTCTTCAAAAAATATTTTTAAAAAATTCACGCCCATATTTTGTCTTCAAAAAATATTTTTAAAAAATCCATGCCTATACATAGACTTCAAAATATATTTATTAAAAATCCACGCCTATACATAGACTTCAAAAAAAATATTTTTAAAAAAATCCACGCCTAAGTATAGTCTTCAAAAAATATTTTTAAAAAAATCCACGCCTAAGTATAGTCTTCAAAAAATATTTTTAAAAAATCCACGCCTATGAATAGTATTTAAAAAATATTCTTAAAAAATCCACGCCTAAGTATAGTCTTCAAAAAATATTTTTAAAAAAATCCACGCCTATGTATAGTCTTCAAAAAATATTTTTAAAAAATCCACGCCTATGAATAGTATTTAAAAAATATTCTTAAAAAATCCACGCCTAAGTATAGTCTTCAAAAAATATTTTTAAAAAATCCACGCCTATGAATAGTATTTAAAAAATATTTTTAAAACATCTACGCCTATATTTAGTCTCAAAAAATATTTTTAAAAAATCCACACCTATATTTAGTTTTCAGAAAATATTTTTAAAAAATCCACGCCTATATTTAGTTTTCAGAAAATATTTTTAAAAAATCCACGCCTATATTTAGTTTTCAGAAAATATTTTTAAAAAATTCACTCTTATTAATAGTCTTTGAAAAATATTTTTAAAAAATCCACGCCCATTAATAGTCTTTTAAAAAATCCACGCCCATTAATAGTCTTTTAAAAAATCCACCCCCATTTATAGTCTTTTAAAAAAATAATTTTAAAAAGTCCACGCCTACAAATGTCTTTCGAAAAATAATTTCAAAAAATCCACGCCTACAAATATCTTTCGAAAAAATAATTTTAAAAAATCCACGCCTACAAATATCTTTCGAAAAAATAATTTTAAATAATCCACGCCTACAAATATCTTTCGAAAAAATAATTTTAAAAAATCCACGCCTACAAATATCTTTCGAAAAAATAATTTTAAAAAATACACGCCTACAAATATCTTTCGAAAAAATAATTTTAAAAAATCCACGCCTACAAATATCTTTCGAAATAATAATTTGAAAAATCCACGCCTACTAGAAAACTTCTGAAAATATATTTTTAAAATCCTCGGCAATAAATAAACGTCAAAAAAATAATTTGAAAAATCCACGCCCATTAATAGTCTTTTAAAAATATTTTTAACAAATCCACGCCCATACACCGGTAAAGAGTCTTTGAAAAAAAAATAATTTTAAATTGCTCTCTAGGAGATCTCCCATGTTCGACCTCTGCCAACTAAAATTCTCTGGTAGTCATCATTGATTGAACTTCTATTCTTATTGAAAATTGTGTAAACAATCTACGATATCGTTGTTGTTGTTGCATTTGCTATTTAAGTTGGTATAATTTTCACGCCATTCGTCTTTCCAAATGCCTCGATGTCTGATGCATTACTATTATTTTTGTGGATTTCGAGAAGTTCGAAAATTTTGCCATTGTCGATATGTCAACAGTGTTAACACTGTATTGGTAAACCCATAAATTTTCCATGTGTATGTGTGTGTTTGCTCTTTTAATGCTACCATGGAAGTGTCAGAAAAATAATCCAAAAATGTTGAAAGTATTTGCAATTACTTGAAGATTGATTGAAATAGATTTCGGATTGATTAGTGTCAGTTTTTTTTTTTGAATTTTTGAATTTCTGAATAGTTATGCTGCCGCTGTTTTTTGAGCAAACTGAGACAAAATTTACGACATTCATACGTTGTGCCTCTACGATTGATTGAAAGACTTCTTGTGGCAGTTTATAATGGAGGAACTTGCTATGTTTGATGACGATTTTGCAATAAGTTGGCAATTTTGATGGAAGTGTCATAGAAAATTTGGAAAAAAATGAAATAAATAAAATTTAATTGTATCAGTTAGTTTGGTGGGAAAATCGAAATTTTTGCGAAAATCAGCGTTTTTATAACTATAAAATAACTCTCCGAAGAAGAATTTTTTCATGGATTTTTTCGAATATTTTAAAATTTCAATTCAAAATACGAAATAGCCCCACAGGGTGTTCAACTCAAACACTAATCACGGCGACCAGTCGCATAAACTGACGGCTACCTTAAAATCGCAGCTTTTGGTCTAGATTGTCTAAAACGAGACTCAAAAAATAATTTGCCATGCAACATTGTTGTTGTTTTGATCTTCATTATCCCACAAAATGATTGATGATTTATTCACTTCTGTGAAATGAAAAATTAATGCCAAAATATGAAACAAGAAGAACAGATTTTGAACTTTAATTGCCTCAGCTCAAATCAAAACTGATATAATTGGAAAACACCTTTTGGGCATGGAGCAGCACCACAAAAATAGTTTCGAAATCAAAATTTAAATCACGGTTTTATGGTTCGAACAAAAAATTAGGGTTAATAAACTTCACAATGTCATGGTAAAAATAGTTATCTGCGTTTTTGCTGTTTTTTTTTTTTTTAATTAATTAAAAATAAATTTTGCAATTTTTGCAGTGAAACTAAACGATTTTAAACACCTGAATTAGAGCAGGGAAAAATGCTCCATGATCTCTTAAAGCTTAAACACTTAATAAATCAAACATGAATTTTTTTTTTCTGAAGGCATGTCCGCAACATAATCACATTTCACAAAACCACAACCAGGGAGAAGGCGGGAGAAAACAAAAAATTGAAAATCATTGATATTTATAAGATCATAACCACCACATAATAATGGCTATGACTCGCAGATAGGCCATAAGGCGTAATAACAATAAACAAGTTATTTTCTTAATTGATTGTTCATCATCACCCCAAGAAAGCTGAAAGGATTGGCAAGAAGAACAGAAAAAAAAAATGCAATGATTGCGGTATTGGTTCGCGTATTAAGAATAAATTTTCAAGGCACAGCCTCAGTGAAATTACTCGAAAGACAGTGGGCAAAATAGTGAGGATAATTCCTGAAACTAAAACCGGGTAATCGGATTTTTAAATAAAAAATCCACGCCAATTAATAGTCTTATAAAAATATTTTTTTCAAATACCACGCCAATTAATAGTCCTTAAAATTAAAAAAAATCCACGCCCATTAATAGTCCTTAAAATTTAAAAAAAAAATCCACGCCCCTTAAAAGTCCTCTAAAAAATATTTTAAAAAATCCACGCCCCTTAAAAGTCCTCTAAAAAATATTTTAAAAAATCCACGCCCCTTAAAAGTCCTCTAAAAAATATTTTAAAAAATCCACGCCCCTTAAAAGTCCTCTAAAAAATATTTTAAAAAATCCACGCCCCTTAAAAGTCCTCTAAAAAATATTTTAAAAAATCCACGCCCCTTAAAAGTCCTCTAAAAATATTTTAAAAAATCCACGCCCCTTAAAAGTCCTCTAAAAAATATTTTAAAAAAATCCACGCCCCTTAAAAGTCCTCTAAAAAATATTTTAAAAAATCCACGCCCCTTAAAAGTCCTCTAAAAAATATTTTAAAAAATCCACGCCCATTAATAGTCCTTAAAAAATATTTTTAAAAAATCCACGCCCATAAATAGTCCTTGAAAAATATTTTTAAAAAATCCACGCCCATTAATAGTCCTTGAAAAATATTTTTAAAAAATCCACGCCCATAAATAGTCCTTGAAAAATATTTTTAAAAAATCCACGCTCATAAATAGTCCTTAAGAATTAATTTTTAAAAAATCCTCTCCCATTAAGAGTCCTTGAAAAATATTTTTAAAAAAACCACGCCCATTAATAGTCTTTGAAAAAATACTATTAAAAAATCCACGCCTATTAATAACCGTCTAAAAATATTTTTAAAAAATCCACGCCTATCAATAACCGTCTAAAAATATTTTTTAAAAATCCACGCCTCTTAATAACCTTCTAAAAATATTTTGAAAAAATCCACGACCATTAATAGTCCTCAAAAAATATTTAAAACAAATCCACGCCCATTAGTAGTCCTTGAAAAATATTTTTAGAAAATCCACGCCCATTAATAGTCCTTGAAAAAAAAATATTTTTAAAAAATCCATTAATAGTCCTTAAAAATATTTTTAAAAAATTCAAGCCTATTAAGGTCCTTGAAAAAATATTTTTAAAAAATCCACGCCTATTAAGGTCCTTGAAAAAATATTTTTAAAAAATCCACGCCTCTTGATAACCTTCTGAAAATATTTTTAAAAAATCCACGCCTATAAAAACCTTCTAAAAATATTTTTAAAAAATCCACGCTTATTAATAGTCTCTGAAAAAATATTTTTAAAAATCCACGCTTATTAATAGTCTCTGAAAAAATATTTTTAAAAATCCACGCTTATTAATAACCTTCTAAAAATATTTTTAAAAAATCCACGCACATAAAAACCTTCTAAAAATATTTTTAAAAAATCCACGCCTATAAAACCTTCTAAAAATATTTTTAAAAAATCCACGCCTATAAAAACCTTCTAAAAATATTTTTAAAAAATCCACGCCTATTAATAACCTTCTAAAAATATTTTTAAAAAATCCGCGCCTTGATCCTTGAAAAATATTTTTAAAAAATCCACGCCTTGATCCTTGAAAAATATTTTTAAAAAATCCACGCCTTGATCCTTGAAAAATATTTTTAAAAAATCCGCGCCTTGATCCTTGAAAAATATTTTTAAAAAATCCACGCCTTGATCCTTGAAAAATATTTTTAAAAAATCCACGGCTCTTGATGACCTAAAAATATTTTTAGAAAATCCACGCCTCTGGATGACCTAAAAATATTTTTAAAAAATCCACGGTTCTTGATGACCTAAAAATATTTTTAAAAAATACACGCCTCTTGATAACCTTCTAAAAATATTTTTAAAAAATCCACGCCTCTTGATGACCTAAAAATATTTTTAAAAATCCACGCCTCTTGATGACCTAAAAATATTTTTAAAAAATCCACGCCTCTTGATGACCTTCTAAAAATATTTTTAAAAAATCCACTCCTCTTGATGACCTTCTAAAAATATTTTTAAAAAATCCAGGCCTCTTGATGACCTAAAAATATTTTTAAAAAATACACGCCTCTTGATAACCTTCTAAAAATATTTTTAAAAAATCCAGGCCTCTTGATAACCTTCTAAAAATATTTTTAAAAAATCCAGGCCTCTTGCTAACCTTCTAAAAATATTTTTAAAAAATCCACGCCTCTTGATGACCTTCTAAAAATATTTTTAAAAAATCCACGCCTCTTGATGACCTTCTAAAAGTATTTTTAAAAAATCCAGGCCTCTTGATAACCCTCTAAAAATATTTTTAAAAATCCACGCCTCTTTATAACCTTCTAAAAATATTTTTTTAAATCCACGCCTCTTGATAACCTTCTAAAAATATTTTTAAAAAATTCCACTCCTCTTGACGACCTTCTAAAAATATTTTTGAAAAATCCACACATCTTGATAACCTTCTAAAAATATTTTTAAAAATCCACGCATCTTGATAACCTTCTAAAAATATTTTTAAAAATCCACGCCTCTTGATAACCTTCTAAAAATATTTTTAAAAATCCACGCATCTTGATAACCTTCTAAAAATATTTTTAAAAATCCACGCCTCTTGATAACCTTCTAAAAATATTTTTAAAAAATTCCACTCCTCTTGACGACCTTCTAAAAATATTTTTGAAAAATCCATTCATCTTGATAACCTTCTAAAAATATTTTTAAAAAATCCACGCATCTTGATAACCTTCTAAAAATATTTTTAAAAAATCCAGGCCTCTTGATGGCCTTCTAAAAATATTTTTGAAAACTCCAAGACTATAAATAACCTTTTAAAAATACTTTTAAAAAATCCCCGCCCATTGATAACCTTCTAAAAATATTTTTAAAAAATCCACGCCTCTTGATAATTTTCTAAAAATATTTTTGAAAAATCCACGCCAAATAATAACCTTCTAAAAATATTTTTGAAAACTCCAAGCCTATAAAAAATCTTTTAAAAATATTTTTAAAAAATCCACGCCTCTTCATAACCTTCTAAAAATATTTTTTAAAAATCCACAGCTCTTCTCATGAACCAAAAAAAATATTTTGAAGTATTGTGGATTAATTTTTGTAATTTAAAAAATATATTTTAAATTTAATTTTCAATTATTTGTTAAATTTTTCTAAAATTTCCACATCACTTCTCTCCCAGCCAGAACACTTGTTGTTGCTGGATGTCCTATCTGTAATCATTTCCTAAACTCCATACCATTTTAAACTAAAAAGGAGGCATAAGGCACGCACACTGTTATTATTTAATAATAGAGTGCTTAACCACTTTTCAGACCGCCTTCAATTTCTTTTCAGCCTAGAAACGATTTGCACTACAAAGAAGAAGAAAAAAAAATGAACTGCCACAAATAGAAAATAAAAGCAATGCGAAAAAAATGATTGCCACCCCATTAAAATGTGAAACGTTCAATTTGTGATTTATACTGTCTGTCCTGGCAGCGAGTGTTTTATGTCTGTCTGCGAGTCGGTTGGTCTGTATGTATGTCCGTCCGTCCATCTATCCCTCCATCTGTCTGGCTGTCTATCTATTCCTGCTTAAGTCGGCAGCACCAGCTAAAAAACTACACCTCTTCCCCCATGCCTACCCTCCACCACTCTGACGATCCCCACCGCTTACTTTCAATCAGCAATTCTCTTGATAGACAACAACACTCAACAGCGACTTGCAACAAGTGTTCTTTATTTCGCATTTCGTGCTTGCCACTTGTCTTCCTTAAAGGATTGCCAACTAGATGCAGACACGGCAACAACAACACCAACAAAAAAGTGGGTATTTTAAAATGTATTTGTTGCTGTTGTTTCCATTTCGTTTAAGGCTAAGTGTTGTAACTTTTTTGTTTTGATGATTTCATGTTTTCTTTTATTCGCTAGGTTTTTGTATTGGATTTTTGTGTTAATTCGTTTTTTTTTTAGATTCGTTGCACCAGGTAATTGCTGCTGTCAATAAAACTCCCCCTATTACATGGAGGCTTTTTTCTATATTGTGTGGCAAGCTGACTAACTGACTGACTGACGATTGGACAAAAAGAGGTGCTAATGTGGCAACATTTTATACATTTTCCAGACAGATTACATGTTCAATAGCCAAGCACAAATGGTTCTCAGCTGTTTTTCAATAGTTGGGGCATTGGGAATTTTAGGGTTTTTAATTTAAGCCTAAATCCTGAATTTTTTAAAAAAATAGTTTTTTAAGGACCCAAAAACGTAAATTAATTAGTAATAATTGTAAAGCACCAACAATTAGAGTGGAACTTTCAAAACAAAAAAAATGTAAGAATGTTAAAAGAATATTTTTTGAAGACCCTATTAAGGTCTTGAATTTTCTTTGTCTTTGGATTTTTAAAAATAATAATAGGCGTGGATTTTTATAATTTTTTTAAAGGATCTTAATGAGCGTGGATTTTTTAAAGAATATTTTTAAAGGACCTTAATAAGCGTGGGTTTTTTAAAGAATATTTTTTAAAGGACCTTAATAAGCGTGGATTTTTTATAGAATATTTTTCAAAGACCTTAAGAAGGAGGATTTTTAAAAATATTTTTTAAGGACATTAATGGGCGGGGATTTTTTAAAGAATATTTTTAAAGGACCTTAATAAGCGTGCATTTTTTATAAAATATTTTTTCAAGGACCTTAAGGCCGAGGATTTTTTAAAAATATTTTTTGAAGGACCTTAATGGGCGTGGATTTTTTAAAGAATATTTTTAAAGGACCATAATATGCGTGGATTTTTTATAGAATATTTTTTCAAGAACCTTAAGGCCGAGTATTTTTTAAAAATATTTTTTGAAGGACCTTAATGGGCGTGGATTTTTTAAAGAATATTTTTAACGGACCTTAATAAGCGTGGATTTTTTATAGAATATTTTTTCAAGGACCTTAAGGCCGAGGATTTTTTGAAAATATTTTTTGAAGGACCTTAATGGGCGTGGACTTTTTACAAATATTTATTCAAAAACCTCAATAGGCTTGGACTTTTAAAAAAAATATTTTTTCAAGGACCTTAATAGGAGTGGATTTTTTACAAATTTTTTTCATGGACCTTAATACGAGTGGATTGTATTTAAAAAAATAATTTATTTACGGAACCATTACAAAGTCGGAGAGTTTAAAAAAAAAAACATTTTTTCAAAGACCTTAATACGCGTGGGTTTAAAAAAATATTTATTTACGGACCATAACAAGCGAAGATTTTAAAAAATAATTTTTCAAAGACCTTAATAGGCGTGGATTTAAAAAAAAATCTTTACGGACCTAACAAGCGTTGATTTTTAAAGAATATTTTTTTACAGGACCTTATAAGCGTGGATTTTTTAAAACTATTGTTTTTCAAGGACTTAATAAGCGTGGATTTTAAAGAATATTTTTTTTAAAAGACCTTACAATAGCGTGGATTTTTTTAAAGAATATTTTTTTTTAAAGAACCCTTTAATAGCGTGGATTTTTAAAGAATATTTTTTACGAACCTTAATAAGCTCTGGATTGTTTAAAAATATTTTTTCAACGACCTTTATAGCGTGATTTTAAAAATATTTTTCAACGACATTTAATAGGAGTCGTTTTTTAATATCTTTTCAACGCCTGTAATAGGCCTGGATTTTTAAAAATATTTTTTTCAACGACCTGTAACGGGTGATTTTTAAAATATTTTTTTTCCAACGACCTGTAGTATGGAGTGGATTTTTTAAAAATATTTTTT